>NC_133436.1:8122128-8351001 GCF_011762505.2 Arvicanthis niloticus | reverse complement strand
AAGCCTCAGGAGCTGAGGTTGAGCCAGGAAGCAGGCACTTCTGGCTCCCAGGACCAGATTCACCATGGAGATAGTAGAGACAAGCCATCTCTCTTTCATTGCTCCTCAAACTCATTAAGACAAAAACAAATCTTACGTCACAGTATGCGGGGGACACAGACAAGAAGAAGCGTGGAAGAAAACTGAGCACGTGGTGAGCCTGGTGCCTAGCTGGTGATGTTACTGCTTCCTGCCTGTGATAATGAAGATAGCATGAAATATTCTTCTCTGGGATGTGGGATAATGGGTACCAGGGGTCTCTTAGTACTATATTTATAAAATCTAATGTGTGTGTTCACAATTAATTCAAAGCAAAAATGTGTCTGTATTTGAATACATGTGTGAATATTTTAGGAGCACCTAGGGGTGGCAGATGCTTATATCTAACTAAAGAAAATTAGAAAACTTGGTCATTGCAAAGCTGGGGGTGGCATGTAAGTTACAGAATTTCTTACTCAACTGATTGCTGTGTGCTCAGGATGAGAAGAGGACACCCCCCATCCCCCACCCCCCGCTACCTCCCCATTCCGCTGGCTAGAGGACAGAGGACCACTAAGGACTGGTCTTTGTGACCTGAACAGCAGCGTCTACTCCCACACCCAGAATTAAGTGCCTGGGAAGATCCTGGGCTGTTTCCACCCCGTGGGTCATTACGGCACCCACCCATCTCCACACCTAGCTAGGACACAGTGAAATCCACTTTTACATTGCCTCTGGACCCTAGATTATGACAGTTCTTCCTCTCACTCCAGCCCTGCCAGGTCCCACAACTCCCCAGTTCACACCAGTGTCTTGAGTGTGAAGGTGCCGGGGTACCGGGAGCCCATGACAACAAGCACCACTACAAGAATTTCTCTCTTCGGTGTGTGTTTCTTCAATGGGCACAGTATTCGGGATGAGTCTCATCCTGAGCCCACAGCAATCAGTTGAGTGAGAAATTCTGTGGGGTGTGTCAGAGGTGTGCCAGACATGATTCCAGCCCTGGGGTAGGGGAGTTTTCTCTAAGGAAAGAGATCCACATGGAGGATAAGAATACACCAGGAGGCAAAGAAAGGAGGAGATGCATGTGCTTGAACAAAAAATCTTTTTGTTATTTTGTCTTTTTTTTTTTTTTTTTTTCAGAGCTGAGGATCAAACCCAGGGCCTTGCGCTTGCTAGGCAAGAACTCTATCACTGAGCTAAATCCCCAACCCCTGAACAAAAAATCTAACAGTTGGATAGAAGGCCTTCAAAATCCAAGGCTAGCCTGACTGCCAGATAGGATGGTGTCATGAATATTCAGAATATTCAAAGCCTTTCAGCCTTTTTGGTGCTGTGGAGGCTAGGCTACTCTGTCACTTTTAAGGGAGTGACTCCATGGGACATAAATACAGCTCTCTGAGTCCAGCTAAATGAATATCAACTCAGTTTCCCTTTGGCTGCACCCTAAAACCTTCTACACCTCTCCCAAGATCACCCAATACAAAGGCAGGGAGATAAAGAAACATTGTAGCAAATTGGAGCTAAAAATTTTCAAACTTTTACATAGTTACAAAAGTATATGATCAAATAAACGCTGGAAACCGGGAAGGGTCCTGCTGAAGGCACCTAATGCTGTGCAAAATATCACCCAAAACACACTGATTTAGCAGCAGTTTTCAACCTTTGGTTGTGACTCCTTGTTGGGGGGCGGGGGGTCACATATCAGATATCCTGCACATCAGATAACAGTAGCAAAGTTGTAGGTATGATGTTGCAAGGAAATACTTGTAAGGTTGGAGGTCACAACATGAGGAACTGTGTTAGAGGTTGGCAGTGTTAGAAAGGTTGAGATCCGATAGCGTAGAATATGGATGCTCCTTTATCATCTCTCTCAGTCATAGCAGCTGAGGTGCCACCAGGCAGTTCTGTTATCTGAGGTCTCATGTGGTTTGGGGTCAGATGGTGGCGACATAGCTTCCTTGCTCATCTGACGGATGTTGACCCGGCTGTCCCTGTGGCTTCAGCGGGGGACTGTCCACGAGGGCAGACCTGGTTAAGCACAGTGGGGGCACAAAGCAAAAGTAAAGGCAAAGCAGAAAGATGTGAAAGTGAGAGAGAGAGAGAGAGGGACTTGGTGGCGGAGGAACTCATGGGCATCATGGAGAGTAAGAGGGACAAGTGTGACCAGGATGTACTATACACATACATGAAATTGGGAAAGAATAAGTTAATTTTCTTAAAGGCCCCCTTAAAAGTCCTCCTTTTCCTCCACCTGCTACAGCTCAAATCTTTGGAATGTTTGGCCTTACTGGCTTTAAGCACTTTGAAGGTCAAGCCCATAGACTAGGACTCTTACTCCCATCAGAGGAGTCAGGGGTATAACAGCTCTGCTAGGCCCCAGTCATTATATAGGTAAAATGACTTAGATATGGATTTTATTAGTAGCTAACTTAAGCATTCCATTATCTTGAAAATAGCTGTCATAGCTTGGTGTCATGGAGCACGCCTTAAATCCCGTGCTCGCGCACGAGTGTGTGTGCGTGTGTGTGTGTGTGTGTGTGTGTGTGTGTGTGTGTGTGTGTGCGTGTGTGTGTGCGTGCGTGTGTGTGTGCGTGTGTGTGTGTGTGTGCGTGTGTGTGTGTGTGTGTGTGTGTGTGCGTGTGTGTGTGTGTGCGTGTGTGCGTGTGTGTGTGTGTGCGTGTGTGTGTGTGTGTGTGTGTGTGTGTGTGCGTGTGTGTGCGTGTGTGTGTGTGTGTGCGTGTGTGTGTGTGTGTGTGTGTGTGCGTGTGTGTGTGTGTGCGTGTGTGCGTGTGTGTGTGTGTGTGCGTGTGTGTGTGTGTGTGTGTGTGTGTGTGTGTGTGATAACTACTAGATGTAGTAGACTTGTTGGCTCTCTACCAGCAGAAGCCATACTGAAGGCTGCATCCTGCAAACCAGTTCTCTACGTTGCATACACCAGCTATGTTATGTCATGCTTTACCCACCAGTGTTTTCTTGTTACTATTATTTTCTGCCAATTTGGAGATCAAGCCATGCCAGTGGAAACCAGCAGAGGCACGATCTGACCCCAAAACCCAGGTTTTGAGGGATTCTCTTTTGTTTTTGTTTGTTTTTATGGTTTTTCGAGACAGGGTTTCTCTGTGTAGTTCTGGCTGTCCTGGAACTCACTCTGTAGACCAGGCTGGCCTCGAACTCAGAAATCTGCCTGCCTCTGCCTCCCAAGTGCTGGGATTAAAGGCGTGTGCCACCACTGCCCGGCCAAGGGATTCTCTTTAACCATCACATCACCCTACTGGGTGGAGGCAGCGATAACACTGGCCCTGTGCTGTACGTGATTTGGTTTAATCGTCATCCTGAAACTATGAGGGAAATGCTAACCTTATGATTCACAAGTACCGACTGAGAGAAATGAGCCTCTAATAGAGTCAGTAACTTGTTCCAGGTCGCACAGCCAGCGAAACCAGCTAGAGCAGGGATTATTAGCATCAACGTCATGCATGCTTTTCACTCCCGTACCTTGCTGTTGCAGACCACTCCAGCCACGTCGCTACCACAACCATCTGTGGCAGGACTCGGACAAGCTTATCAAGTACCTACACTGTTCCCAGAACTCTTGGAAGCCCAGAGGAGCAAACCCGAGCAAATTACTGAAAGAGAAAAATTCAAGCCAGTGTCCACGGCATGCTATGCTCACTATGAACCACCAGGGGGCGCGTGTCCTACTCTAGACTGCAGATAACCGAACTTGCCTGGGCGTGTGCCTTTGGATGTTTTGCTCTCAACTTGCAGAGGTTTTTTTGTTTTTGTTTTTGTTTTTGTTTTTGTTTTTTTGTTTTGTTTTGTTTTTGGTTGGATTTGGTTTGAGGTTGTGGTTGTGGTTGTTGTTGTTTCTGGTGTTAACAGGAACATCATCAAACGGGAGCTAAATTCTAGGAGGAGTCATACTAAGACTATTTGCATCCTATGTCCCTACATCTACACAGGGCTTGTAGGTGCGCCTGCTAAAATGAATGAATCGCTCCTCTTTGGGTTCTTTTGTTATCTATGCCTTCAGGAATGCCCATTTCACAGGTCACCTCACCCAACGTCTCTTGTTTGGCCTCCCTCTGAGACTTGTTCCTTTGGCAAAGTGGGAAAATCACCAGGGAAAAAGTTTAGGCCACACAAGGTGGAAAGGTTGCCTCACCCAAGGGCTTGGCTTTGCAGATCATCATCTTGAAACCACGTCCTCTGAGGGATCCCAGTGCCTGAAGGTAATTCATCTGGCTCACTCTGAATTAAATCCAACCCATAGAGGGGCTGGCTGAGCTGGAAAAAACCTATTGCTACATCAAAGAACAACTTTTCCCCTTTCCTTTCAGGTCATTTACAAATGTTATCCTCAGCCACCCATGGTTTGGAAATGTTACACTTTCTGGAATACCAACTGAGAGATTTTTAAAACAAAGGCATATAACCACAGTGGCAGACAGAGGGCGGCAATCACACATTTTTTTTTTCTGCAGCCCAGGCTACTGGAAATTCCAGGTTACAAACTGGTTGCATTTGCATCCAAATTTGCATCAAAATGGATGGAACTAGAAAATATCCTGAGTGAGGTAATCCAGACCCAAAAGGACACACATGCACTCACTGATAAGGAGATATTAGCCCAAAAGCTCAGAATACCCACGATACAACTCACAGACCACATGAAGTTTAACAAGAAGGAGGACCCAAGTGTATATGTTTCAATCTCACTAAGAAGGGGAAACAAAATAATCACGGGAGGCAGAGGGAAGGAGGGACTTGGGTGGGAGAGGGGAAGGAGAGGGGAAAAAAAAAAGGGGGGGGGCAGGACCAGGAGAGAACAGGCAGGGGAGAAGTCCAGAGGGCCAGGAGAATGAATCATAGCAGTAGGGGGTGAGGAGTGAGGGGAACCACTAGAAAGTCCCAGATGCCAGGGATTCAAGAGGCTCCCAGGACCCAGTGGGGATGACATTCTCCAAAATACCCAACAGCAGGGAGATAGAACCTGGAGAGACCACCTCCAGTAGATAGGCATGGCTCCCAGTGGAGAGATGGAGCCACCCAGTCATCTCAAATTTTTTTTAACCTGGAATTGTCTCTGTCTAAAGGAAATGCAGGGACAAAAATGGAGCAGAGGCTGAAGAAAAGGCCATCCAGAGACTGCTCCACCTTAGGACCCCTCCCATCTGCAGACACCAAACCTCAACACTTTTGCTGATGCCAAGATGTGCTTGCAGACAGGAGCCTGGTATGGCTGTCCTCTGAGAGGCTCTGCCAGCACCTAAGACAGATGCAGATGCTCACAGCCAACCATTGGACTGAGCCTGGGGACCTTATGGAAGAGTTAGGGAAAGGGCTGAAGAAGCTGAAGGGGATTGCAACCTCATAATAACAACAGTACCAATTATCTGAACCCCTCAGAGCTCCCAGGGACTAAACAACCAACCAAAGAGTATATATGGACCAGTCCATGGCTCCTGCTACATATGTAGCAGGGGACTGCCTCACCTGGCATCAGTGGGAAGGGATGTGCTTGGTCCTGTGGAAGCTCCATGCCTCAGAGAAGGGGGATGCTAGAGGGGTGAGGCAAGGGTGGGTAGGTGGGTGGGGGAGCACCCTCTTAGAGGCAAAGGGGGAGGGGAGATAGGTAGGGGGGTTTGTGGAGGGGAGACTAGAAAGGGGGATAACATTTGAAATATAAACACAATGATTAATAATTTTTTTTAAAAAAAGAATTTACTATAAAAAAAAATCGGTTGTATTGCCGGGCGGTGGTGGCGCACGCCTTTAATCCCAGCACTCGGGAGGCAGAGGCAGGCGGATTTCTGAGTTCGAGGCCAGCCTGGTCTACAGAGTGAGTTCCAGGACAGCCAGGACTACACAGAGAAACCCTGTCTCAGAAAAAAAAAAAAAAAAATGGTTGTATTAACCATGCCTCAAAGATTTTCAAGCAGCAGATAGGTCCATGTCCTTCTAAAACTGGAAAACCTGGGTTAATAACGGCTGAGAAACCAGTCCAAAGGCCGAGGATGAGAGCTGGTGCAAGCATGTGACCAGTTCTCCTGGTTTTTATGCTTCTGCTGGTGAGAGAGAAGCTACTGGCCACTACTGCAGCTGTCTGCATTTCTGCAGTATCTGGGTTTTACAAGCAGGTGGCCCTTCCTCCTTCCTTTCCCTCCCTCCCACAGTTCTTCCTGGGTCAGCCAGTGTCCCCACCCTTCAGGGCAAGTAGGAGCAGAACAGTCACCCACTGTACTATGGGCTTGGGGTGTTCTCCTCCCTGGGTGCTGAGTGAGATCATCCCAACAGAAGCCTGGAGCTGGAGCTGGACCCCAGCAGGTGACTCCTACAGTCTGCCAGAAATGAGAGTCTGTCTGTCGATAAGAAAGCTTGTTACTCCAAATCCTTGGCTAGGAGAAGGTTTGGAAAACTTCATGTTTGGGTCCTTTGGGATTAGGTCTAGTTCTGTTCTGAGATAAAGGCTGGATTAAGAAGAGAGGAAAAAATCAAAACAAGAACACGAGGAAGCCCGTATAATGGGCCATGTTGCCTCAGCGTACCCAGTCTTCACTATAAGCATCCTCTTGCAGCTTCTGCTTCAGGCTGCTTCAGGCTGTGGATATGTTCTTAGAAAGCATCCCAAATTAATTTGTGTCATGGAATATGATGTCAAAGGTGACAGATACTGTTCTACCTAGCTTTAACTGTCATCTTGACAGAGCATCACCTGAGAAGCGAGTCTCATTTGAGGGGTTGCTCCAACGGGTATGTTTGGGGGGGGGGGAGGGTTTGCCTTGATCGTTCATTGATATGGAGGACCCAGCCCACTGTGGGTAGCTCCATTTGTTGGGCAAATGGTCCCACAAGCAAACCACCAAGCAGCATCTTCCAAAACTCAGCTGTATTTTGTTGGCTATGAGTTGTCTGGTTAGAGGCGAGGAGGGCGTCTTCCAGATCCTGCTTGAATCCTTGCCCCAAACTTCCTTCAGTGATGAACTATGACCCAGAAGTGTAACGACCTGGAAGTGTAATGACCAAATAAAACCCCTCCTCCCTTAGTCGCTTTTGACTCAAGCGTTTTATTACAGCAACAGAGCAAAACCAAAACAGAAAGCTAGCCGTACACCTGGACATTGGTCAGCTCTGTCTGAAGCAGGATACACAGAACCATGGGTGAGAGACAGGAGAATTCACTCAGAGGAAAAGCATTTATGTAAATGTGTGCCTAATACAGATAATCTAGCAAACTTTTGGAGGTGGAGGTAGTGACCTTAATGTTTTGAGTCATAGGCTTTATTTGCTTCCTCTGGCTACCAGCTGACTACTTAAGCTAAGTATGGGGAAGGGCTCCCTATTTATTACCCCCTTAAATCTCTCTTTTTTAGTTAAAGAAATAATAAAAAAGGAAACCTTTACTGCTAAGATTAGTTTCACGCTTTTCCCTCTATTATTCTTTAAGCTTCAGTAATTAATAAAAAGCATGGTTAAAAAAAAAATCAATATCTTTGCAGGTATGCTTAATAACTACAAAATCCTAAATTTTAAAGATTTTAATTTTTAAATTATATGTGTGTGACTGTGCATGCTAAAAGAGGTGCCTGAGGCCAGAAGAGGGTGTTGGATCCCCCTGGAGCTGGAGTTGTAAGTGGTTGTGAGCCTCCTGTATGGTAGATATTGGGAAGCAAATATGAGTCCTTTGTAAGAGCAGCTTATGCTCTTAACTGCTGAGCCATCTGTCCAGCCCCATGTTCTAATTTTTAAAACTTGGATAATCTGACCCATATAACATGTATGGGTATGCTTGTAAAATTATTTTCTCTTCCATTTGAGCGAGGAGTATTCTATTTTGTACTGTATGTCGCTGCATCTCATTGATAATAATTTTGAAAGTCATTTTGAAAAGGTAAATATCCTATATGTATTTAATCATATAACATAACGGCTACTACAGATGGATAGCTTAGCAACATCTCCCATAGTTGCCCGTTTTTCTTACCTATGGCAAGAGCAGTTGGAATCTACTCATTTAGCAAGACCCCTACCTATCCCTTAATGAGCTGCCATTCCACTGCAGGATGTTAGCTCCTCCCACCTGCCCAAGATGCATTTTAACTGAAGACCTGTGAAATAGCAAGCAGAGGTTAAAAACAACAGTGAAATCTGGTCAAGCAACAAGTTTCTCTTATCAGTAGACATTCTAGTCTACTGTTGAGAGAATTCCATACCTGAGGAAAAGGGACTAGACAATATCTATCCTCCTCCAACCCTTTCCTGACATTTCAAAGATCTCAGTGACAAATCAAACTTTGTTTCCTCTAAGTTGTTCTAGGGAACCAATGAGTTTAATGGGCTTTCTCATGGTGCATGGATGAGGGGGTCACTGACTCCGGCAGCCATACTGGAAAGTCTGTGCCCATCAAGGATGATGGCTTCCACATAGCTGTTCAGATAAATCCCCTTTTCCCTGGTCTTCCCAACCTGCATACTTTAGACCTTCCCCCCTCCCAAAGATCCTGAGGCCACATGCAATTAGTGTAGAACTTTGTAAAACTGGTTGGGAAGGGCAGCTGGCTATTCAGGTAAGCGTCCCATGACCCTTCCCATCCCCTCCTTCTGTGAGGGGACATAAACTGTCAGCCAGCCCAGACTGATATTCCACAGAGTTAAATTCCTTAAAATGGCGGCGGTTTGGCTTGGAGGATGATCCATACAGCTGCTATGCACGGACACGTGGGAAGGCCTGATCAGAAGTGCCCTTTGCTCCAGATCACTGGTGTGTCGTCACTGTCGTTCTTACCAAAGTGGAGAGCAAGCCTACCTCATCTGGTGTAGCTGAGTGGAATTTCATTGCAGCCATTACAGTCCACTCAAAGACGGTGATCAGATCACCCGATGCAGCAGCTACGGTCCTTCCAGCCACGCTGTTTACCACTTCTCCTTCCAGATGGCAGCTCTTCAATGTCTGCTGTCAGCTCCCAGGTCCTAAATTTTACCTCAGAACAAGCAAGGCCCAGAGCCTCAGGGTTTCCCCTGTCCTTCATCAGTGAAGGTGAAAATACAAGACTCTGGAGAAGGTTCTGTACTCTGGATTGGTCCAGGAGACCAAGGAGACCACTTGGCCAGAACACCCTGTTAGTGTTAAAGATACAGATTTGTTCATTTTCTGTTACTAGTTCAGCTCTCCTGGTTAAAAACCGCCCTGACGTCAGCTTCCCACCCTCACCTATGAGACAAACCACAGAGTCTATTAAACTATATTCATTCAAGAGATGCTAATCATATGGGGGGAAGTAGTAAGCAACTTACCAGCATCCTCCCAAACTAGGATTCCATGCAGCCCTGGATGGTCTCAAACTTGGGGTTCTTCCGTCTTGACCCTTCTGAGTGGGATTTCTGGCATGCACAAACACAGCTGGTTTGGCTACACAGTTTTAACTTCTCTCTGACTCAGTTGTTAAGGAGCAGGCTGGTTTAATGTTTAGGTATCTGGGAGTTTTCCTGATTTCTTGCTACTGTTGAGTTTTTATTCCATTCCTTGGTCATTAGAAAAGATGATGGGAAAGCGTGCGGCGACACACGGCTTTGGCGCCCACCACCAGATGGTGGACGTGCCCGACTCTCCGAGTTCGAATACCGCCGTTCCCCT
This sequence comes from Arvicanthis niloticus, assembly GCF_011762505.2. Lineage (NCBI taxonomy): Eukaryota > Metazoa > Chordata > Mammalia > Rodentia > Muridae > Arvicanthis > Arvicanthis niloticus. The sequence goes on along the minus strand of NC_133436.1, from coordinate 8,341,346 downwards.
TGTGACTCTCAGCGAGTCTCATGGGGAAAAAAAAAAAAAAAAAAAAAAAAAGATGCTGGGAATGGTCCTGAACTCCTCAGATTTGTCAAGAATTATTTTGTAAGCTACCATATTGGTCTATCCTGGGGAAAGTACCCTGGACATTTGAGAATCAGGTATGTGCTTTAGTGTCAAGTGAAATATTCATTCAATACATGTCCAATAGGGCTGTTGGTTATGCTACTTTCTGATTTCCTGTGTAGGTCAGCGGTTCTCAACCTGTGGATCACAGCAACCACTTTGGAGGTCAAATGACCCTTTCACAAGGGTCACATATCAGATATCCTGCATATCAGATGTTTACATTACGATTCATAGCAGTAATGAAATTACAGTTATGAAGTAGCAACCATTTTATGGTTGAGGGTCATCACAAGAGGAACTGTTTTAAAGGCGTGCAACATTAAGAAAGTTGAGAACCACTGCTCCAGGTGATGTAACTGGGTACAGAGGGATGAGTTAAAGTTTTCTGCTGTTGTTGTTTTATTGCCTGTTCCTCCCTTCAAACCTGTTGGTATTTGTTTCTGTATTTAGGGGTTTTACCATTAGGTGCATATAAGTTAGTAATTGTGTGTCTTTGGTAACTCACACTTTTTTGTTTGTTTGTTTGGTTTGGTTTGGTTTTTCGAGACAGGGTTTCTCTGTGTAGCCCTGTCTGTCCTGGAACTAACTCTGTAGACCAGGCTGGCCTCGAACTCAGAAATCTACCTGCCTCTGCCTCCCAAGTGCTGGGATTAAAGGCGTGCGCCACCACCGCCCGGCGGTAACTCACACTTTAATTATAGGATTAACTTTGTCAGTTTCTTCTTTATTATATATACACATGCACACAAAAATTTTATATAATTTATAGATAGAAACATGTCAACTCAGTAAGATGTATATATGTAAATACACACACACACATTTTGACATTTTGTCTTATAAAAATCTGACATTTCTTTTACATAACCACAACAGCATTTCAATGTGCTTCCCCCCCCCCCACTCCCCAATCCTTCAATGTGCTTTTTTAAAGTTAAAAATAAATTAGGGCTGAGGCTGAGAGACAGCTCAGCAATTAAGAGAACTTATTGTTCCTAAAGAGGATCTGGGTTCAGTTTCCTGCCATCTACATGTGAGCTGGAGCTCACAACTCCAGCTTCAGGGAATTCAATGCTTTTTTTAAAATTAATTAATTAATTAATTAATTAATTAATTTTCGAGACAGGGTTTCTCTGTATAGCCCTGGCTGTCCTGGAACTCACTCTGTAGACCAGGCTGGCCTCGAACTCAGAAATCCACCCGCCTCTGCCTCCCAAGTGCTGGGATTAAAGACGTGCGCCACCACCGCCCGGCTTATTTATTTTATGTATGTGAGCACACTGTCTCTCTCTTCAGATACATCAGAAGAGGGCATTGGATCCCATTACAGATGGTTGTGAGCCACCATGTGGTTGCTGGGAATTGAACTCAGGACCTCTGGAAGAGCAGTCAGTGCTCTTAACTGCTGAGCCATCTCTCCAGCCCCGATTCAATGCCTTTTAATGGCATCTGTGGACATCAGACATGTACATTGTGCACATACGTGTATGCAGGCCAAGTACTTATATACATAAAAATAAATATCTTAAATACAATAATAATAATAGCAATAACATTATTATTATTATTATTATTATTATTATTATTATTATTATTATTATCCAGAGACATGCCTGAGTGGTGAAAAGCATATACTTGTCTTCCAGGGGATACAAGTTTCATTCCCAGCACTCATATTAGGGGCTCATATCTACCTGCTACTTCAGCCCAGATGATCAGATGATCTAGCCTTCACAGGTACTTGACACACACACACACACACACACACACACACACACACACACACACACCACATACAATTTAAAAACAAAACAAATCTTTAAAAAGAAAAAGAAATCTTAATGTCTTGTAGTATCCTAGCTGTGTGTTAATACCCATGACTTTAATATCATGTACTATCCTGGCTATCTGTTAATATCCATGACTGTAATATCACATGGTATCCCAGCTATGTAGTAACATCCATGACTGACCTCAGAATGCCTGTTATACTTGTTGCTACTGCTTCTTTAGCCAGGATCCAGTCAGTGATTGACACTATATTTGATTATTGGGAATCAATTCTTTTCTCATCTGGAATCATCCTATGGAACACATTTTTCCCCCTCATTGTTATTTGCATTTTATTGTCCCTGTCATCAGAGATTTTTGTCTGCTAGCTTTCTCCTCGATAGTGTGCTGCAAACTTTCAGGCTCTGATCTGCCTTTTAACAATGCTCGCAGGAAAAAAAAAAAAAAAAAAAAAAGCGCTCTACCCCCTCCCAGTCGCTAAGCTCTACCTCTCAAAGTCCCCAGTTTAAAGGCTAAATGGAAGCAAGCCTAGGGATAGGCCACCCATGGAGGACGAGGTCATGTGACTGCTACAGCTTCAGTACTCTCTTTAGGTTTTCTGCAGGAGGCCAGCAGGAGCATCTCTCTACAAAGCCTCAGTGCCAAGTCAGTTCCTTTTGACTCCTCAACTCGAAAGGAAACAGCAGGCGCCACTAACTGCGCGGCTGCTGCCAGACACCATTCGTTTTCACACAGGCTAACGCCCACAGCATTCGTGAACACCGCGCGGCTAGCAGGGTTTCAGAGACAGGCAGAAAGAAGCCAAGAGAGCTGAAGGGACTATAGGGACTGCCCCACCTAGGGCGGGGTTACACTCCTCTAACCAAGGTCATCCCGAAATAGCATGGACTGATGATGCGCTTGCACATCTCACCTCGCCTTCCTCTCTAAGGAGTACAGCCGAGGACTATTTGCCTTCATGACCCAGCGTCTAAGTGGGGTGTGTGGCCCATCAATAAAGTCCAACGTGTGAGAAAGTGTGGTGTCACGTGTCATCCGCCTGGGAAATGACCATGATTCAAAAGAAACAGTTTCTACTGAATGAATATCAATTTCACATCACCGTAAAGCTGCAAAACTGAAAGTAGGTCGCTTGTGGTCGGGAAGTGCGGAATGCCCGTATTTCCCCCAGCTTCTTACATCATAGTCTGCCCCGACTGTTTCTTAAGAATGCTCAGCAGACCATTCAGTAGCCAAGCCTTTATCTTGTGATCCTTAACTGAATGATCGACACTTAAGGAAATTCTGTCCTGTCATCTACAGAGCCTCCAACCTCAGCCCCTGAACTAAGAATAAAGAAGCCTTGGGCTGGGGAGATGGCTCAACAGTGCTGGCTTCAGAAGCAAGAGAGCCAGAATTCAGATCTCAGAGCCTGTGTAAATGACAGGTGAGGCATGGTGAATCATTTCCAACTCAAGTCTCGGAAGCCAGACAGGAGATTCCTGGAGCAAGCTGCCTAGCCAGACTAGCCAACACAGGAAACTCTGGGTCTGAGTGAGAGACCTCATGTGATGGTTTGTATATGCTTGGGCCAGGGAGAGGCACTTGTAGGAGGTGTGGCCTTGTTGGAGTGGGTGTGTCAATGTGGGTGTGGCTGATAGCAGCCTTCAGATGAAGATGTAGAACTCTCAACTCTGCCTGCACCATGCCTGCCTCGACGCTGCATGTTCCCGCCTTGATGATAATGGACTGAACCTCTGAACCTGTAAGCCAGCCCCAATTAAACGTTGACCTTTATAAGACTTGCCATGGTCAGGGTGTCTGTTCACAGCAGTAAGACCCTGACTAAAACACCTTGATCAAAACATAAGCCGTTGAGGAAGATTCCCATCATTACCGCTGAACCTCCATACACCCATTGTTTACATACACACGTGTTCCCACCCATATACAACACAGTCACACACATGCACAGATGCACGCTGTGTAAAAAAAAAAATGATAAAGCATAGAGAAGCCTCCACGGTAGACTAAAGGCGGTGTCTGAGGGGGCAGTCACTTCCTTCCTGGGACATCAACCATTGTGGTTCTTTCTATTGATCCAGTTGTATAAGGAATGAACTGGTTATGCTGAAATGAATGAGTATGCAAGCCTCCAATGTTCTTTTCAAAGAACATTAATTAACCTTGAGAAGTACTTAGCCTTTAATTTTTTTTTTACATTAAGAGCCAGAAATGGCTAAAAGGCACGTTTAGTTAATTTTTCATCGCTGTGACAAAATAGGTGAGAAAAAAAAATCAAGTTGATGGATTAGTTCTGACCCAAGGTTCAGAGGGTTGAGTCCGTGACCTGCTGGCTCCACTGAGCTCAGCTTGAGGGGAGGGAAGGAAGGGCAGCATAGAGGAGAAGCTAGGATAGATCAGAGGTGTTCATCTCCAGGCAGTAGAGAAGGACACACATACACACATACACACACACAGAGACAGAGAGAGAGACAGAGAGAGAGACAGAGAGAGACAGAGACAGAGAGACAGAGACAGAGAGAAACAGAGAGAGAGGAAGAGACAGAGAGAGGAAGAGATAGAGAGAGGAAGAGATAGAGAGTTAGAGACAGATAGACAGAGACTGACAGAGGCTGACTGTCACTAGTTGACTGCTTCTCACTAGTTGAGAAGCAGAGAAATGGTGATAAAGAGTCTGGGACTGTGTCTACCTTTTAGGGGTACATCCCTAGTGGCCTAAGTCTTTCAGACAGACTTCTGGTTTCTACAGCCTCCCAATAGTCTGTTCAATTACCAATCTGCCAATGGATTAATCCAATGATTAGTTGGGCATCAAATTGATCCAGTGACTTCAAGTCATCTCTGAATATGGCCTTGGGTAATCAAGTCCTAACTGCATGAGCCCTTTGGGGGGGATACTATAGTCAAGGCATAAAACAAAGATTAACATGAAAAACAATTCAAAACTAATGTGCTTTTGCTTATTCACACAACAAAAACACGTATGTATAATACCTGGGTCTGGGATGCAATTTAAACAGTGACAATCAGGAATGACCATGGTAAGTGGGGAGCACCAATGAGGACCACTGTACTTCCATGGAATAAAATCCACAGTGCAGAAGTACAGGTGTAGACTAGCCAGAAGCAGCATGGAGCCCTTATTGGGAGACTTTGGGAGTTGCTTGCAGATTGAAGTCTGAAGGAAGACTGAGCTAGAGATGATGGATTGGGGGCACTCGAATGGAATAATCTTCTCTGTAGACCTAATAGCACCAGCAAAAGCCCAGAATGCAGTGACAGTTGTGTCAAAGGAAGGTAAGCACACAGATGACTGTTGTCCAAAGTAAGGAGGAGAAACATGAATAAGCCAAGATCCAATCACGCAGGTCTTTACCAAACACCAAGGCACTGTGTATTAAGATTGGCATATGAGCAGGTAGGCTGTTTACATATGGTCGTCTCAAGAGGCTATTGAGATGATACAGGACAAGGTGAGCAGAGCAGGAAGTATTGTCATCACTATCTTGGAAGGAGGTGGCTTGGGGCTACTGGGTGGAATGGAGCTGGAGAGGTGGCAGGCAAGGTGTTGGGAGAGGTGCACTCTGATTGTATAAAGGGCGTTGATGCCTCAGTACACAGGAAGGGCAACAGGTAGGGGCATCGAAGAAGATGCAGGTAGATGTATCTTGCTAGTAGAAGTGTTGTAATTAGGGTTTCTATTGCTCTGATGAAACACCATAATCAAAAGCTGGGGGAGGAAAAGGCCTATTTGATGTTACAGATTATCATTGTAGTGCAATGTCCAGAAAAATAAGGGCAGAAACTCAGGGTAGGAACTGATGCAGAGGCCATGGAGGAATGCTGCTCACTGGTTTGCTCCCAATGGCTTGCCCATCCAGCTTTCTTCTATAACTCAGGATCACCTGCCAATGGTTGACACCACCCATGGTGGGCCTACCCATGTTAATTAAGATAATGTTCAAAAGCTCACCTATAGGCCAAGGCATTGGTCTCTTCCCAAATGACCCTAGCTGGTATCAAGTTGACCTAAAACTATCTAGCACGAGAAACATGAGAGACACTGGAGACAAGTTTCTTGAAGCCATAAGAGTGGATAAGTGTGTCCATGTTTTTTGTTGTTGTTTTGTTTTTGGTTTTTTCGAGACAGGGTTTCTCTGTATAGCCCTGGCTGTCCTGGAACTCACTCTGTAGACCAGGCTGGCCTCGAACTCAGAAATCCACCTGCCTCTGCCTCCCAAGTGCTGGGATTATAGGTGTGCGCCACCACCGCCCGGCAAGTGTGTCCATGTTTATAGGGGGATTTTTTTTGTGTGTGTGTGAGATATCATTAAAGGAAGATAGAGTTAGGAAGAGAGGACATTAGTATAGTATTATGTCACAGGACATCGTATAGTGTGATGTCACAGGATGTTAGTGTGGTATGATGTCACAAGTCAAATGATGTCACAAGCTCTCTTGCCCTCCGTTGTAAACTAATGTCTGGCCACACAAATGTCAACATTCAGAAAACTAACTTTCTTTTTTTTGGGGGGGGGGGGGGCGGGGGGGGGGAATAAGAATTATGCCAAGAGGGCCGGGCGGTGGTGGCGCACGCCTTTAATCCCAGCACTTGGGAGGCAGAGACAGGCGAATTTCTGAGTTCGAGGCCAGCCTGGTCTACAGAGTGAGTTCCAGGACAGCCAGGGCTATACAGAGAAACCCTGTCTCGAAAAACCAAAAAAAAAAAAAAAAAAAAAAAAAGAATTATGCCAAGTGGTTCTTGCCATGCTACACTGAATCTGGCAACTGTGGATAGAAAAATTACAATTAACCTTGGCCTAGAAACTTAAAATACTTTTTAACAAAGCAAATCACTGAAATAACTGCATTGGAGACCAAACCCCTGTGTTCAACATGGAAGCTATAAGCACTAATGGCCGTGTAGAAAGAACTTTCATCTTGCAAGTCCGATTATTGTAGAGAGCCCACACAAGGGCAGCGGTGTCGTCAGATCCCTTCACCTGGAAAGGCAGGAAGAGTGAGGGGGAGGCTCAATGTTGGTGGGGGTTGGTGGAGACAGGCTAGGAGTCCAGGTCCCACATGCTCTGGATGAGAGGACTTGGAAATCAAACAAACAACAAACAAACAGGAAACCCGGGAAGGCTCCCCATTCAGCTACAACCCAGGCTGGCTGAGGACAGTAGAATGAGGAAAAGTCCCATGGAAAGCATGGGCCCCTCGCTCTCCCAGCATGCCTCAGTCTCCCAGACAGTGCAAGGATTCCCTCTGTTTCCCAGGTAGCAGAGTGGTAGTTTTATCTGTGAAGAAAAGCAATCTAAAGACAGCTGGTGTTACCTCAGGAGAAGACGGAACGGAACGTCTCATAGGACCTCAGGGGCATCTTGGGTGAGCAGAGGGCAAGCCTAGGAGGTACTTTCCACCTAGATGGCACCAATCCAATGGCTGTCAGGCAAGTCACATGACCAGAAGGCAGCTGTGCTTAGGGATGAGGCCGAAGCTGTGTCTCAAGTCTGTTAACAGGGATTCGAGACACTCATCCTCTTAGAAATGCTGTGGAAAGTGTCTTGCCTAAACGGAAACAGCTCTGTAGCTTTATACGCTACTTTTGAACCGAAATAAACAAACTACGTGATGTTACACGGCGATCCTCGCTACCTACCTCAGCTTGCTTGCTTGGTTAGTTTTTCTATGGCGAAAGACGGGTTTTCTGGTTATCTGTCTTATTACGTACAGTAGCCATCTACTCTGACTGTGATCTCTAGATCTGCAGTCCTTCTAAATCCATTCTCAACACAGACGCCATCATTTCTCCGTGCTCCCCCTTCATCTTTTAGTTCTATCTGTATCTGCTGTATCTCTTCAGCAACATTTTTTAAATTTTTAATTTTTGATGTTTAATTTTATTTATTTATTTATCTATTTGTGTATTTTAAAGAATTAAGAGGTAAAGTGGCTGAGAATGTAGACTCATTGATAGAGAGGCTGCCTAGCACCACAAAGGGCAGTGTGGTGCAACCCTTAATCTCAGCAGAAGGAGGTAGAGGCAGGAGAATCAGAACTGCTAAATCAACCTTGGTTGAGGCCAGCAGAGCTACAGAAATCTCCTGATGGGAGAGGAAATGGCTGAAGCCTCAGGTCACTCAGGGGAGGAACTTGTTGGCCAGAGAGGGAACTTGTCTCCTGGAGAAGGGTTTATGACTCCTCGATTGACTTTTCAGGGGAGACTTGGAACAGAGACAGGACAGGGCAGAGGGCCACACCTTGGCTGCTTCTGCATAAAATGTCTCTCTTTCCCACTGTGGTCACACTGAATAAATCCCCTCTTTCTGCTTCCCACTACAGAGAGAGAGAGAGAGAGAGAGAGAGAGAGAGAGAGAGAGAGAGAGAACACAAATCAGAAGGTTTAACAAACTATGCTTTTTCCTATTTCCTAGAAAGTTACCCGCTTTATTTTGAAATTACTTACAAGCAATTTCTTTTCTCCTCCTCTCTGACTATTACTCCTCCTGTCTCCTGGCCTGTGGAACCGTTCCTTGCTCTGACTCTTTATTCTGGTGATATTTGTCTTCCCTGGGCTGTTTTTCAATGTGACTTACCAGCAGTCATTCTGTGGAGATTTTTCTTTGAACACACAAACACACAGAATACATTCCTGTGTCTCTGTAGGCGCATTTAATGCCCCGATATTGACATATTCTCTTTCTGTCCTCCCCCCTTTTAAATTAAAGGGTGAGTTTTGATAATGAATAAGACTTTAAAGCACAGTTGGCAGCAGGCAGTTAGGCCTTCTGCCTTTCAGAAGAAAATTGAGGGCAACTAATTCCCCAAAGATGTCTAAAAGATGCCACTGAAAACTGTTTATGTAGTTTTGACAAAACGTGATTTGAGGTTCCATGCCATAAACTGTCTGCAGCTGATTACTCTGCACTTGGGGAAACATGCAACTGTCAGCTTGTTTTGAATAGAATTATCTGCAGTCTTACAGATGCATCTGCACAACTGTGAAATCAATATCGGCTATCTCACAAATGCATTCCCCAAAGCAAAAGGATATGATTTGACTAGGCTATGTTGAAACTATGGCTTTTTTTTTTTTTTTTTTTGGTTTTTCGAGACAGGGTTTCTCTGTGTAGTCCTGGCTGTCCTGGAACTCACTCTGTAGACCAGGCTGGCAAAACTATGGCATCTTATAAGCACCTAAAAATCAGGCTATGAAGCCGGGCAGTGGTGGCACACGCCTTTAATCCCAGCACTTGGGAGGCAGAGGCAGGCGGATTTCTGAGTTCAAGGCCAGCCTGGTCTACAGAGTGAGTTCCAGGACAGCCAGGACTATACAGAGAAACCCTGTCTCGAAAAACCAAAAAAAAAAAAAAAAAAAAAAAAAAAAATAAGGCTATGAATACTGCCCATGTCCAGAAGGAAGATGAAAAATATTTATCCATGTTAATAAGACATACATTGAAAATTTTATTTTTAATTCATAGTTTAATTAAACACCCTCCCCTGCATCCTCTAGTCAAGAAAAAAAGAGAGGGAGCCAGGATTCAACGTCATATGTTGAAACTGTCTGACTTTTCCTTGCCTAACTGATTCTTCAGAATCTAGACACTTACGGTATCAGAATTTCCCCAGTTTTCACTTTATGAATTCAACACTGATTGGCTAATAATTTTAGGATACATAAATAAAGTTTGTATTTACTTGCTTACTAGGGTGGGATACAATTGGATATATATATATGTATATATGTATATATGTGTATATACATATACATATATACATATACACACATATATGTATATGTATGCATTTGCATATGCATATATATACATATATATACAGGAAATAATAACACAGTTGGTTTTCTTTCAGCATCTTCTGGACAATCAAATTATCATTAGGTGGGATCTCAGTTCAGGAACAAAGCTGAGGAGAATTGTCGATGACTCTCGCTGATGCTTCCTTTTGTGAGACATACAAGGAGGGTGGCGTAGTCACTTGTCTGGTTCCTGCAGCAAGATACCCCACAAAAGCAACTTCAGGGAGGAAGGCTTTCCTGTGGCTCACTGTTCAAGACTACAGACGCTTATGACGCTTATGACGGGGAGGGAATGGCAGCAGGGGCTCAAGGCAGCTGACCTCATCTGATCTCATGCCTACAGTCAGGAAGGCTAGAGGGGGTGGCAGGGGCATCTGATTGGCTTGCTTTCTTCTGTTGATTCCATCCCAGGCCCAAACCCAAGGAATGGAGCCACCCATGTGTAGAGAGGATCTTCCCACCTCAGCCAATCTACTCTGGAAACTTCCTCCCTGACCTGCCAAGAGGTTTGTCTCCACCACAATCCTCGATCCTGCCGGGTTGACAATCAATTCAAACTGCCACAGAGTTTAGATTTACACTGCCATTAAATGTACAGTGGCATAGCCACAAACCCTCTGTGGATAATTTTTTTTTTTTGTCTCTTAGCTACTTTTGTATTTTGATTATTTTCATAATGTGAAGTAACTAACAAACCCATTGGAGGTAAAGAGGGTGCTTTTCATGCTTCTTGGTGTGCACACCTCACACAGCGACGCCTTAGGTTTACCTGGGTTCCTTTCCCCTTAAGAGAAGACTGTGCCTCCACAAAGTAAAATGTTATCTAGGCAGAAACTAAACAAGGCATAGGCTGGGAAGCTCGCTAAATTAAACCTGCCCATGGTGTGCAGTCCTGAAAAGAAACACATTTCTGAAATCATTCTTTTAATCTTTTCTTTTGATTTTTCTGAGGCAGGGCCTAATCTCATGTAGCTCAGGCTGCCTCCATGTAGCTCAGGCTGCCTCCCAACTCATTCAGTAACTGAGGATGACCTTGAACACTTGATTCTCTTGCCCCTGTCTACTGAGAGCCAGGATTACAGGCTTGTGCCAGCATGCCCGCTATGTGTGGTACTGAGTGTGGAACCCAGAGCTTCATTTGTGCTGGGCCACACTTTACCAACTGAGCCACGTCCACAACCCTGTTTTTATCTTAATGAACACAATATAATTGCTTGTATTTGTGCAGTACTATATGCCATTTCAAATCAATGGCTAATGAACAGATTGTGATAACTGGTTATCTATCACACAAATATCACACACTCTTTGTGTTGCAAGTTTTGAGAACCCTTTCTGTTAAGTATGTGATAGTAGTCTATTGTTTCAATCATGCCGGGCAGTGGTGGCGCACGCCTTTAATCCCAGCACTTGGGAGGCAGAGGCAGGTGGATTTCTGAGTTTGAGGCCAGCCTGGTCTACAGAGTGAGTTCCAGGACAGTTAGGGCTATACAGAGAAACACTGTCTCAACACACCCCCCCCCCCAAAAAAATTTGTTTCAATCATCATTAGTCTATTGGGTTTTACAAAACATCTTTAAATGCTTCTATTCCAGATATAAAAGGTTCTATTCATTTTTCTAGATGTTTTCTGTGCTTCCTGAAAGTTTGGCCTTTGTGAACCAAAGGTGTTTGTTCCCTATACATACAATTTTCTAGGAAGCATTTAGACAAACATTTAAATTTTAATCTTTTTATAAAAGAACTTTGCCAGGGGCAGCAAGATGGCTCAGCAGATAAAGGTGCTGTGTCGCCTGATGAACTGAGTTTCATCCCAGGAGGCCACTTAAAGGTGAAAAGAGAGAATCAACTCCCCAAAGTCACCTTCTCACCTCCACATGTGCACTGTAGAACATGAACACACACACACACACACACACACACACACACACACACAGCCCTACTTCTGTTGATGATGACAATGACAAAATAAAATTTAAATACTACAAAGAGTTTCACCAAAGGCTTCCTTTTGAATCTTCTTCTGAACTAGTTAGTATTTCCCTGCAGAGTGGTGGTACACAGTCACACCTATGGGTGTGTGTGCACACACACAGCCTCAGTGTTAGGGACAGAAAGTTGTTCACCAAACACCTATTTTTAGATATGTTCTGCCCTGAACTATACTGTTTCTTTCTTTCTTTTTTTTAAGGTTAACAGCAATATTTCATCTTAAGATGTTTCTAAAACTGTGCTGGAGACTTCTTGGGAAGAATCCAGCTGGATGGAGCCTCTCTTCTCTCAAGGTTACAGAGGTACAAAGAGTTGATTCAATTTGCTACATACAGGATTTGCTGAAGGGGAGAAAGGGGGGAACCACTTCTGCTTAGCCGGTTCTTTGCCACTCCAGCGACAATTTATCACAATGTGACAAGATGTACTTTTCAAAGTCAGAGCTGGGAAGAAACATGGACTTAGTTTGGTGCAGAGAAGAGAGACTCCTGTGGAAGTATATAGTGTATTATAACAGTATTTTTACTCCATACCACACCTAGGTTATAAATAAATACAACTCAAGTATACAAATGTTTCTGATGGGTGCTGGACTAAGCTTAAAGTACATGAACTATTAAGGGAAGTGACACACGTGATATTTTCTGTCACAGGATTTCTTTCTCCCTTCAAAAAAAATCTCACAAATTAAAAGACTTTATGAACTCCATTGCAAACTCCACTGTTTGCAAATTCAGGTTATAAGATTCCATGAGGCTAGGTGAGGCAGCCTGTTCACATTTATAAACTCTGTAGATTATTTGTAGGCAGTTGGCTACCTCTGGAAATCATTTTCAGAGGTTGCTGGCTTCTACCTGGTGACTCTTTGGGCTTTCTTCTCTTCCAAAGATCTCTTTCAGTGTGTTTGCAGAATAGGGGCTACTCCAAAGCTAGGAGAAGCTACTTGGGGGAGATGCCATGGCATTTGGAGGTAAGTGCATGTCCCTTGGGTGATCTTGCTAGTAATCCTTTGGATGATGACATAACCAGGTAGTGTCTCACTCACGGAACCAGCCCAGGTCCCTGTCTCCTCCCAGTTTGTTTACCTCAGACTATTCTAGAAATGAGTTTAGGGATGACTCAAGACCAGGGCTGTGTTGTTTGCTCAGCTCTTAAAATAATTCAGCAGTGTGCATGCTGATTTAATATTCCTTTGGTAATGAGGCAGTGAGAGCCATTATATTTTGAAAATGTAGACAACTTGAGTTATCATTAATATCGGTCACAAGCACTTTCAGGGAGCTGAATAATTCCCTTTTGGGAAACTGAAACCCCCACGGGTTATTGCCTGTATACCAATCTCACTTCCAGTTTTGGTATGAAAATTATTACATCTTACATTATTACCAGTCTGCTTTCATGAAACAAGTGTGTGCTGATAGCCCTTTAGGTGAGAACTTGCTAGGCTTTCAGGGATGAGGGAACCTTCCTCTTCTAGAAGGCCAAAAGTCAAGAGAGGGAAATTGAGCCACAGAAAAATTATCTAAGTTACTACAATATGAAAATATTCTGATACACCCACAGTTTTCCTGAGGACATGGTGGGGGAGCGGGGGTGGGGAGGGTGTGTGGGGGAGATGCCTGGAGTGAATGAAAGCGTTAACAGCATGCAGCCAAACAAAGGACAGGTGTAGATGATGTCAGATGTTGAAACTGAGTTTCCCTTGCCTTACTGATTTTTCAGTATCTAGACACTTAGGGTGTCAGAATTTCCCCAGTTTTTGCCTTATGAATTCAATGCTGATTGGTTAATAATTATAGGATACATAAATATAGTTTGTATTTACTTGCTTGCTAGGGTAGAATGTAATTGGATAAATCCAGGCAATGCAGTTGGCTTTCTAGGCTATCAGGGGCCTTTTAATTTCCTGAAGGAGGGTAGGCTAGGAGGAGTTTGGAGAAGAGAAATGGTAGGCTCTGCCTGGCCTTTACCAGACTCATCGGGTCAAAGTATGAGCAGCCCAGAGGGACAACTGGGGAGTTGGGGAGTGGCCTCTACAGAGGGTTTAGCTGGGGAGATCCTGGTGGTGAGCCAGGACGAGGGCAGTGAGGTAGCTGAGAAGCGATTTCCCTACAGCTGTGTTACTAGGTGACATGACATCACATGACAACACATGACATACCCAGAGGAGCTACAGTAGTTGTGAATGGGGGCATAATGACTGAAGAATGAGTAGTAGCAGGGAGAGGCTTGCAAAGACAAGCAGGGCCAACTTTAGAGCTATGTTAGAGTGGAGGTTTACATAAGAATGGCTCCCAAAGACTCACATATTTGACTAAGTCATCCCCAGTTGGTAGAACTATTTGGGAAGGATTAGGCAATGGGGTCTCCTTGGTGGAGATGTGTCACTGTGGGTGTGTTTTAGGGTTCCAAAGGCCCATGCTATTTTCCAGTTCCCACTCCTCTCTGCCTCAAGCCTGTAGATCAGGATGTGAACTCTCAGCTGTCACTCCAACACTGATGGTTTGAGGAAGAATGCTTCATATAAGCTTCTATATTTTCCTTTTGCTTTGTCTTTTGTTTTTCCAGACAGATTTTCTCTGGAAACTCTGGCTGTCCTGGAACTCACTTTCTAGGCTAGGCTGCCCTTGAACCCAGAGATCTGCCTGCCTCTGCCTCCTGAGTACAGTGCAGTCCTAGTACTGGGACTAAAGGCACAAGCTACCGTGCCTGGCCGGCTCATGTTTTTGTGGTTAGTCCCCAGTTGATGAACTTTTTGGACGGATTTGGAATTGTGGCCTTGTTGGAGTTGGTGTGTCTTTATAGGAGAAGGCATGTTACTGGAGGTGGGCCCTGAGGTCTCAAAAGGCCATAGTAGGCCTGTGTAACTAAGTGCCTGCTTGCTACCAAGCTCTCCACCATGGTGACCAGGGACTCACTTTCTGACACTATAAATCCAAATAAGCTCTTTCTTATATGGGTTGAAGAAAGAAGAAAAGGGGAATAAGATTGCTTCTAAGAGGTTAAGGTTTTTATTATAGATACAAGGAAGAATTCGGGTGTGGGCAGAGACATCTAGGAGAGTCTAGAGCGGACATGGTGGGTAGACTAAGCTGGGCCATCTCGGGAGAGGGGAGAGCCAGGCGGCCAGGAAAGCAAAAGAGCAAAAGGGGGAAAAGCCAAGTAATCAAAATAGCTGGGTTCTGTAGGACTCAGAGAAGCTGGGAGGAGGGAAAGGCCAGCCCTGTCCCTGAGGGAAGTTGACAGTGAAGCCTGCCTCTGTACCAATTATGAGATGTTTAGACTTCCGTCATGGTCATACTGAGCATTACAGAACATTAACACATTCCTTCACTGCCTATCTTCCTCACAAGGAGGTTGGCCATAGAGGTCAGGGATGTCGTTTACCTTCTGTGAGACTAGTTCCCAAATCAGCAGACAGCCAGGCATGCTGTGGGCATCCACAGATCTGAAGGGAAAGTGTGAGCTCAGTTTTCAGATCATAGGTCAAGTGTCAGCCGTAGGTTCTCAATGTAGTTGTGTACACACATGTGCGCGTGCATGGGTGTTGACAACTGAAGTTACTTAGAGGACTGGAACTCTACGTGACAATGAGTCTGAGTTCTGGCCCCACCGCTGTCCTTGTCAGAGTTATGATCTTGAACAAGGGTCTTACCATTCTTGAATTGTGAGCACCATTAGGGCTTTGGACAGCTCTAGCTGCTGAGGCCCCATTGGGTCTGAAATGTTTTATGTGAAGGCACGGTGTTTTACAAGAGAAGTCATAAAGAGTCAAATAGTGCCGGGTGGTGGTAGTGCGTGCCTTTAATCCCAGCACTTGGGAGGCAGAGGCAGGCAGATTTCTGAGTTCGAGGCCAGCCTGGTCTACAGAGTGCGTTCCAGGACAGCCAGGGCTACACAGAGAAACCCTGTCTCGAAAAACAAAAACAAAAACAAAACAAAAGAGTCAAATAGTAATACGTTGCCACCATTATTGACTATTTCATGAAAACAACGCATCTCAGGACTTGCATAGCCCTGCTGAGAAGCTGCTTTGTCATCAAATCGAAGAGAATCCACGGTATTTGCTGTGCATGTTCTGTGCACCATCACCCTGTCCTGCACTCTCTAACAGTTCCACAGCAGGAAAGATAAAAAGTAGGCCCTGCCATTCGTGGTCCACTTGTTGTCCGCTGTCCCCTGACTCCACCCCCAACCAGCAGCTCAGTGTGCACCGCCAACTCTCTTTTACCACTGAGGCTTGTCTGACCCTAAGAAGCCCTGCACTGACTCAGCTTCTAAATGTTTCCTCCTTTTGCAAAACATCCTCATACCCCAGAGAAAAGAATGTGAGCTCAGACGCGCATTCGTCTGAAAGAATGTTGAAGCCATACTCTTTGCTCTTTCGGGACATTCAGCACACAGTAGTCCCTTTTCTCTTGGAGGCCTGTGCTTCACTTTGACTCATTGTTCCCCCGTGGTTTCATCTATTGTGACACTCTAGGGATGTTTCACTCTCTGTGACTAAACTAGAGAAGAAAGTATGCGTTGTCATCTCTAGACATACATCGAGCTTGAGAAACTCTTGTTTTTACAGAGTTGGATTTACAACTCCGGCTGCAATTACGGGTCTCCATTGCGAATGCAGATATGCTCTGGACAATTAGGATCAGGGCAGGGGATATGAGCAAGCTTCTGAGAGCTGCCATTGTAAGGATGGGAGGGCAATCACAAAGAGCATGGCTCCCTCTCATGATGACAGCAATAGAGTAAATGTATGCCTGGCTCATGATCCTGGCTGTCCTGGTGACTTAAGACATCCAAGACAACACATAAACAGACACACAGTGTCCATGCCCTGTGTCCTACTGGAAGACCTTTATCCCGCCCTGCTTGGGCTTCTACCAAAGCTGCAGCAGCAATGGCTCCGTAGACCAGCACTTGGGCACAGGGCATCTTTCCACCCAGCAAAGCTCCACGCTTCACATCTTTGGTGCTTTAGATTTTATTTTCTTGCCCTTATGTCTTAGCCTCTCCGATGTTCCACAAGATAGGAAAGTCACCTGCAATCATTCCCAGCCCCAGGCTCCAGGCAATCTGCTTTGACCACATGTATCTTGAACTCCAGGTGAGCATTCTTTTTGCTGTTTGGAGTCGTTGTTATTTGTGTAACTGATACTGGAGGGCATATGATGTGCCTGGTTCCCGGCAATGCCTGCATCCTTATGGGTCATATGTTATTGGACCAGGAAAACAAACACCGGTAAATATACCACAAGTCGGGTCACAGACAGATGAAGCAGGATGAGGGGCCTTGGATATGGCAGGGCTGCTCTTGGACACAAGGGAATTCAGATAAAGCCTCGCCGACCCTGTGACATGCAGCAGGAGACTGAAGGAAGTCTTGCAGATGCCTGGCGTGTTGCAATAGGCATAGCAAAGGCCCTGAAGCAGGACTGGGACTGGCTATTTGAAACCTGATAAGGAGACTCCTGTGAATACAGGAAGTAGGTGAGAGTGTAGACAGGTGGTTAGAGAGCACCAAGGCTCACCTCTCTCCCAGCTTTCTGGGCAACCAGGGGCCTTTGAGTTTACCGAAGGAGGGAAAGGCTAGGAGTTGGAGGAGAGAAATGGATGGCCATGCCTGACCTTTACCAGACTCATTGGATATGAGCAGCTCAGAGGGACAACTGGGGAGTTGAGGCAGTGGCCTTGGCCTCTACAGAGATCCTGCGGGAGAGATCCTGGTGGCTGGGCCAGGGCCAGGGCAGTGAGGTAGCCTACAAGCAATTCCACGACAGCTGTGTCACTAGGTGAAGGTTTCTTCTTGATTCTTGTCTTCCAAAGGGTAAACTGGGTAAACAGAGACTCAGCAAAGGGAGAGAGTAGGGTGGACCAAGTGGGATAAAAGCACATTGGCCTCAGGGTTATGGGTTTTGTTTTCTTTTCTTTTCTTTCTTTCTTTCTTTCTTTCTTTTTTTTTTTTTTTTTTTGAGACAGAGTTTCTCTGTGTAGCCATGGCTGTCCTGGAACTCACTCTGTAGACCAGGCTGGCCTCGAACTCAGAAATCTGCCTGCCTCTGCCTCCCAAGTGCTGAGATTAAAGGCGTGTGCCACCACCGCCCGGCAGTTATGGGTTTTCAAGATGTTTTACAGGTATACAGATATTTATGAGGCAATAGCATATTCATGAGACAACATGGCCCTTTGTTTCCCTTCCAAATCATAGCAGAAATCCAATCTCCCTTTTAGAATGTTTCTTCCCATGATTCTCTTAAATAGCCTACAAGGAAAGGGTGGAAGGAGATACTGAACATTATTAAAATGAGGCTGAACTCTTTTGAGGATGCAGGCCCCTTCAACACAAGGACTAGCTGTGGCTCAGAAAGTACCTAGGGCCTTAGTTTCTGATACAGCAGCAATTACTGGACCACGGCATGGAAGGTATTTCATCTTGAGGGGCCATCGGACATCTGGAGACCCAGCCACCAAGACTCGGACGATATTTTCCTCAGTTCCCTCAGGCAAGACTCCTTGCCTACTCGGCCTCAAATACATCTTGTGGCTAGGAGTAAAAGATTGTGATCAAAGATCGCTTTAGAGTGAAACATTCGTTGGCGTCGACTATGTCTAAGTTTGGGTCTGAAATGTCTGGAGGAATGGTGTCGGTAGTGAAGCAAAGGAGGCAGCTGGTGAGGTGTGGTTTTTTTTTTTTTTTAAATTGACTCTCTGGTGCAGGATGTGAAGCTGGGATCACAGTAGGTGACATGTGAGACTTAACAGGCATTCACAGAGGTATCATCTTGGGCATGTAGGGAGCCCTCAAGTAGGAGGCAAGCATTCAGAATACAGCAGTGGGTAAAGACTGTTAAACTCACGGAAGCCAGTGAAACCATCGCAAAAGTGGGCCAAATGGAGGGGGAGCAACTGAGGGCAGAGAGCTGTAGCAGTCTAAGTATCCGTCATGGCAAGGAGCCACTGCAGTGGTCTATGGAGGGTGACTGTGATCGTGGGGTGAGTCAGGGAGGGTGTAAGTGGTTTGAATGAGTTGTACCTCACAGTCTCAGATATTCGACAGTTTGGTCCCCAGTTGATGGTGCTGTTACAGAGGCATAGGAGGCATGGCCTTGTTAGAGGAAGTGTATCACTGGGAGTGAATGCTCTTCTTGGTGTTATATACCACAAGTTTAGTGATTGTGATTTTTTCTTTTCCTGGTTGTGATGTGAATAGAGAAGTTTAAAACAAGCTAGGCATGGTTAATTGCAACTCTTATAAGGCTGAGGCAGGAGGATCACTGCAAGTTTAAGGATACCCTAGGCTATAGAGTTCTTTTTTTGTTTGTTTGTTTTGTTTTGTTTTTCGAGACAGGGTTTCTCTGTATAGCCCTGGCTGTCCTGGAACTCACTCTGTAGACCAGGCTGGCCTAGAAATCAGAAATCCGCCTGCCTCTGCCTCCCGAGTGCTGGGATTAAAGGCTTGTGCCACCACCGCCCGGCGCTATAGAGTTCTAAGACAGCCTGGGCTATAGAGTGAGGCCGTTTCAAATAAACAAAAATATCCCCCTTCCCCCAAAAAACAGGTGATGCCTTATCACATATTAAACTCAAGTGGTTTGTGGTTGAAATAGAGAAATAGAAAATATTTATTTTGGGTTTCTATCCTTCTTCATTCTCTACTTTCCTGATCAACTAGCAGGAGTCTAGCTAGTTAGTAGCTGGTCAGTCGGCAAATAACTTGTGCATCTGTAGCTTCTGCTGAGGGACTATGATTCTAAGCAGCACAAGACACCATGTCCCGGAGGCATAACCAGTGAGTGGTTATTAAGCTAGTATGACTGTCTCACATAGCTGTCATGTGCTTGGGACACTCAATCACAGCTTCTGGCCATCAGCTTCTTGCTCCTATGTGCATCAGTATACTCCTCCAGTGTGAGAAAAAGAGACATCCTAGGACAACATCACCACCTAAGGAGGACAAGTGGCTTTGATGCAGAAAGAGGAAGAAAAGGGGGACTTAATAGAGCTGTGCTCTATTTTAAAAACAGGAACATTTCCCTTCATTGATCATGCCTTCCTTAAGCCAAAGACTATGCTTACTTGCCACCCATCCCCATAGAGGAAATGGCCACTAGTACCCTAGGCATATCCATAGAGCCAGACTTCTTGGGTTCACTTAGTAGGAAAATTAGCCTTGTTGACTCTTAAGGATGTTTAGAGAGCAATAACGTCAACTTCCATATTACTCCGTTGTCCATGTCTTGCGGATGGGCCTATCTATTTCATGTTGGATAAGAGACCCTGCATGAGAGGGGTCCGCCAGTGAATATGCTTGCTGCCGAGCCAGATGGCCAGAATTCCATCCTTGGGACCCACATGGTGGAAGGAGAAAAGTGATTCCTACAAATCGTCCTCTGACCTCCACATGCACACTGTGGCATGCGTAGTTCCTCCAAAATGAATAAATAAAAGTGAAAAAAATAATCTGTGGGGTAGCCAGTTGTTATAGGTATAGTAGATCCTGTGTACCCACCCAATCAGGTCGTTCGTTGTTAAATCCTCTGTAGCTACCCAATCAGGTGGCTCGTTATAAAAATCCTCTGCAGCCACCCCATCCAATCATGTGGTTTGTTACATGCTGCAGTCCTCAGGTTACATCTGTGTGTCTCAGGCAGTGAAGAGTGTTAAGGCAACTAAGTAGCTGCTAGCTGGGCCGCCTAGTAATAGATATTACAGCTTGGTTGGTAGGAAGAAGGCAAAAGATCTGCCTTCAAGGTTAGAACACTAGACGCTGATGAAACTAAAAATGCAAACAGCTTCAGTAGGTCAATCCGAAGCGAGCTGCCCTTTAACCTGATAATTTTTAAATAAGCACTTACCCACCCATCTCCCCTGACTTTTCTATTATTGTGACAGAATGCCATTTATGCCTTTCAAAGGCACCAGAGTGCCACAAAGCCTGCCGGATGCCACCCAAGTGAGTCTCCAGTTGGGCTGGAGCTCATTAGGCTGGGCCACCTCAGCTCACTCCTCTTCAAAGACATACAGTTCTGCATGCTGCCCCGGGGCTATTTTCAAACAGTATTTCCAAAGTGCTTTTTCTTTATTTTCCATTCCCAGTAATGTGAGTAGGCCTAGCAATTAACTAATTTCCAGCCAAGTCTGAAATATCAAAGGTTAGTCTCCAGAGATGACAACTAACCGAAGGGGTGCTCTCATCCGAAAATTCAGCTGTGTTGACTCTGTAACCCAAGGCTGGAAAATGGCCAGCAGAGTTATTAACCTTTTCAGTCTTCTCTAAGATTCCTCTCATGTGTAGGATGCCGTTTATGCCCAAGAATTCAGGCATCTGCTGTGCCCGGAGGGTGAGGGATTGGGGGAGAGGCCAGTTGCTGGGAGTAGAGTTTGATGCCACAGGCAAGGGCTTGGGATCTGCAGACTTCAAGGTTAAGAGGTTTTTTTTGTTTTGTTTTTTTGGTTTTTTTTTTTTGTCAGTTTGTTTTGTTTGTTTGTTTGTTTGTTTGTTTTGAGACAGGGCTTCTCTGTGTATCCATGGCTGTCCTGAAACAAGGCTGACCTTGATCTCAGAGATCTGCCTTCCTCTGCCTACTGAGTGCTGGGATTAAAGTAAAGGCATGCATCACCATGCCTGGCTATTGGCATCTCTGTCAAATTCAAGGCCACACAAGGAAACAGAAAACAGAGGGTGTCCCAACCTGTCTCTACAGAGTGCTTCATCCTGACTGTAGCTTGCTTTATAGCCTCTTTCTCTTGACTATCTTGCCTTCACTTTTTTTTTTTTTTTTTTTTTTTTTTTTAGACAGGGTTTCTCTGTATAGCCTTGGCTGTCCTGGAACTCACTCGGTAGACCAGGCTGGCCTCAGAACTCAGAAATCCGCCTGCCTCTGCCTCCCAAGTGCTGGGATTAAAGGCGTGCGCCACCGCTTGCCTTCACTTTCTATAACCTTGACCTCTGACTTTTCTGACCTTTCAGATGTAGTTTTGGTGTTGCTTTGAGCCAGAGTCCTGTGTGTCCAGGCTAGCCTCAGACTCACTGGCAAGGACCTTAAACTTCTGATCCTCCTGCTTCCGCCTCCCAGGTCTAAGTGTATACTACCACGCCTACTCTGTAGTTACTGGAGATCAAGCCTGAGGCTTCCTGCACTCTGCAACTGACCTCCAACCAATGCAGTTTTGTTCTATGTTTCTCACTGCTATTTTTTTTTTCTATCCTAAAACCCTAATACAGTCCTTAAAGATCTGCTTTGGGCCTGAGGAACGCTGCAGAAAATGCCAATGCATACAAGCTGTTTATGGTGCAATTTAACCAGTTTGAATATACATCAAGAAAAGCAGCAGATATTGGTTCAAGGAAAAAAGTTGGAGTTTATTCAGAAATAGGTAAGTCAGAAAGCTTTTATAGGCAAATTTTCACCACATGAAAACAGCAATAGAGTTTTATAATGACCATAGCTCCCACTCCTGGGTAGCACCGATGGACACAAGGCTGAAAAGAAGCACTACATAGATGCCTGGAAATCCTGAAAGAATGACTTACCATCTTCTCTGCCTAGTGGGTGGGGGCTTGTGATGGTTTGTATATGCTTAGCATAGGGAGTGACACTATTAGAAGGTGTGGTCCTGATGGGGTAGGTGTGGCCTTGTTGGAGTGACCATGGCACTGTGGGAGTGGGCAATGAGACCCTCTTCCTACCTGCCTGGAAGTCAGTATTCTCTTAGTAGCCTTCAGATGAAGATGGAGAACTCTCAGCTCCTCCTGCACCATGCCTGCCTGGATGTTGCCATATTCCTGTCTTGAGGATAATGGACTGAACCTCTGAACCTGTAAGCCAGCCCCAGTCAAATGTTGTCCTTTATAAGACTTGCCTGGGTCATGGTGTCTGTTCACAGCAGTAAAACCCTAAGTAAGACAGGGTGGTACCTTTGTGTATTTCATTTCTCTTTTTGAATCGATTCTGATAAAGATCATGTTCATGTCATCGTAAATAAAATTTTATAAGCTGAAAACCTTCCTTAAAAGTATATCAAATGTTTGAAATATCTGAAACATTGAAATAATCAAGCCCCACTTTGGAAATTTCAAAGTGCCTGTGCTCTCCTTTGACCTCTAGTGCACAGCCAGAGACACATGTGTGTGCAGATTCAAGACACCACAGGAAGCAGGGCGCAGTGGGGCGCACCTGCTATCCTAGCTCTTGGGGGTGGAGTCACAGAGAATCGGGAGTTACCTTCTCCTTTGCTCAAGGTCAACCTGGGCTGTGTGAGACCTTGACTCCAAAAACCAAAACCCAAATAGACATGGAGGAGAACAGCAGCAGCAGCAACAGCACACTATAGGAAAATGATCAGTTCTGGAATTCTCCAAGTTCACGGCTTATTATATAAATAACTACACATAAGGCCTTTTAAAGAAAAGATCAGAACAGGGAATCAGATTGACTGTTATTTGGGACACAGTACTCAGTATAGTAGGAAATATAAACATAAACATATACATATATATATATGACAAAGCTCTTTCTGAATAATTCAAAGTAAGCTAAGTAGCTGCAGTGGCCCTCAAGGAAGTGATGCATAGGTCTCCACTCTTTCCAAGAAGCTCATATCAGAAAAGAGTGGCTTCACGGTGGATCAGCTTGGCAAGCTATGCAGGCAGATGGCTAAGGTAATGCCAACAAGTTTACTGCCCTTTCTAGAAGATGATGAGGCCATTTCAACTCTTGTTCTTTCCCCTCAAACCTACAATTCCACTGCTACAATGGCCACTACTCTTTAAAACTTATCAAAAACAGGGAAGATCTGAGGAACCGAGACAGACAGAAGTTCCTGGGAAAACATAGCGACTAGATGTAGCAGGAATCTGGGATGAGATCCTGGAACAGAAAAAAAAAAAGAAGGTTAGGAATCTGAAGGAAGTTTGGGCTTCAATTTCTAGTGAGGCCTCAGTGTTGGCTGACTGACTGACAATACTGAGACAGTCTCAGGGAAGGGGAGACTGATTATGGGGTAGGTGGGCACTCTCTTCCTTAGTTTTGTAACAGTTCCAAACCTAGGTTAAGATAACTTTTGCATGGAGAGTGGTTACAATAGATTGTTCTCATGGCCCAATATGGCTTCCTCCAGCACCCAGCATGCTTTTCAGCAGCCAACAGATTTCCACCACCACTATGCTCTGACTCAGAACTAGTGACTGTCTCGACCTTTTACGAGACAAAGACTTACCCGATAACGTCGTCTAAGTTGCTACACACCTGGAAGCAAATATAATTTCACAAGAGTCACATGAAGAAGATTCCAGCCCCATGGCTGTGGTGGAAGTCATTTAACCTTGACCACTTGCTGAGACACTGACCTTTTTGTATTATAGTCTCCATGGAGCTTCCTAATATAGGAGTAAAAAAAAAAAAAAAAAAAAATCCGAGACAACAGCCCAAAGACTGAATCTCCTACTACACAGTGCATACCTGTGTCAGAATTAGAATCAGTGGATAATGCTGTGCTGAGGACGGAAGCAGTACGTATGAGTGGAATGGGCCTGTGAGCTATGGTGTTACTGATGTACAGCAGACGCCTCAGAGGACGTTCTCGTGAGTGTTGCTCACCTAGAAGCCCTCATCCTTGCTTTTACACAAAAACATAGTACTCATTTCCAAGAATATTTTTTTTGAGAATTTCATCCCTTCCAATTTCTTGTATGCAATCCACTTCCTCTCAAATTCAGTCTCTTTCTCTGTTATTGTTACGAAAATCTATACACATATAAGGATGTAGCAATCTGCCTGCTGAATGTATTTAGTGTCACTTGTATGTATGTGTTTTAAGGGCAGACTGTTGGGAATGGATGAGGTTGGGCATTAAAGGTGGGGTGGTCCTGCACATAGGGTTCATTTCATATTGGATAATCAATTATGGGGCTCATCCCTGGAGAAGACTAATTATTCCATTTTCCTGTGTCACTAATTGCCTATAACTCTCCATCTAGGGTTGGGCCTTGTGAAAAATTTTCCCATTTATGTTTGCATAGTGACTGTTGTTTGTTGCAGGATATTTGATCACACCGTGAACCCTGAGATTGTATTGTTTACTGGGAAAAAAAAAAAACCTGTTTCTAGTTGTGGTGCGGCTCATCCTGAGCACAGGCCTTAATCCTTCTGGCTGGAATACAGACACACCCTTACACTTTTAATACATACTTTTAATCCCAAAGAAAGAAGATGAAATTAGTTTGCAGAAAGAAACAGCCATGTTTGAAAGTGATGTCTAATTGAGTGGCAGACAAAGTGATGAATCAGAGGAAGATTTAACAGACTAGGATATGCCCAACTCTTACAAGAACAGAGGAAAGAGAGAAGTGACTTAAGACAGAGCAGTGCAGAGAAGAGAAGGCAATTTTACTGGGACAGTTGTACAGAGACAGGTTGCAGAGAGAGAACAAGCTAGACACAGGTGAAGACAGAATGAACCAGAGAATGAGAACGAGCCAGAAGACTAGAACAGATCACCAAAGTGAGTGTGAGGCCAAGCAGAACAATTCAGGAGAAGTTGAGAGAAGCCAAGTTTAACAGTCAGCATGGAGAGGAGTGTTGAGCCAGAAGCTGAGTTGACCAACCAGCCTAAGTTCAGAAAGAGCCAGAAAGGGTGAGCTTATTAAGCAGTAACTCTCAGAGGCTGAAAACATTCTAGGCCTAGATAAAATTATATGGAAGCTAGAAGCTTCCAGGACTAGGCCTAGGTTAGCAGACTGAGGCAGTGAGCCTCCAAGACCACAATTACATCAGGTAAATAAAAGATACTATTACAGTTGTTGTCATTGTTCAGGTCTTACCTAGGCAGTCATATTGTTGAGATGTCATGGGCATAGCTTCCCTGTCTACACAGTACTCTGTGTGAAATACAACATACATTCGTAAGACTGCAAAAAGTGTGAGAATACAGCTTGATCAGTTTTCACAAAAATAACAAGTACTTACTATTGCTCATCAAAACTCAAGACCCCAGAACCACCCCCTCTCATGCCTCATGCCCAGTGTCAGTACCACCCAAAAGCAATGCCTGATTTCACTTCCTCCAAAGTCCTTCCATAGTTGAGTTTCACCTGCATCATGAAGTTTAAACCATCATGACTGATGATATATGTGCCTTGGTTGTCGAGGCTGCAACACTCAACATGTTGGCTTAACATTTTCAGGAAAGAGCCTCCTCCTGCATGTTGTTCTATGTGCTGTGTCTTTCTTGAGGTGCCGTCTGTACACAGAACAACGTCTACACCAGGAGTCACCTGCCCCTCTATCATGGTCATTTAGCTTGGGTTCAGGTGTGGCTCTCCTGCATAGTGATGCTATCAACATTCTTCCCTCGATCCCTCCCCACCCCTCTCCCTTTCCCTCTCTCTGTCTGTCTCTCTTGCTCTCTCTGCTTCTCTCTCTCCCTCTCTCTGTCTCCATCTCTCTGTCTCTCTCTCTGTTTCTGCCTCTGTCTCTGTCTTCCTCTCCCTCTTTCCCTGTCTCTCTCTCTTTCTCTCTGCATCTTAACGAAGTCAGTCAGATTAGATTTGTGACTTTAGCCAAGAACTTTGTCTGAAACCCATGAGCACCTGTAACACCTCCGGTTTGCAGACTGGAAACAGCTGAAGACAAAGGTGATTCAAACAGTGCAGGCCGATCCCCAGGAAGACAGGAAGACATGATGCCAGGATGATAGCTCTCTTCTTGGACCTAACCTCTAACACTGACATTTATTTTAAAGTTGCCTCTGTATGTGCAGTTTCCTTCTTAATTGTGCAAAGGTTATTTGGCAGATGGTAATGTGTTTCTACCTCAATTAGATAATGTTAGATTTTAATGGGACGAAAAAATGATCAGCAATTATGTCTCTTCCCATCTGTACTCAAGACACAGACTTAGGCCTATTACAGTGAGAACCAGCAGGCAGACACTAGACTTCCCATCATTACATTTTGTACTCACTCTTCTGGGTCTATTTTCTTTATAATAAAAAATTAATTATGATTTTTAATCTATATTTGTTAATGGCATCTATCCATTGTACCTCATTCTGGGTTTCACGGAAACAATTTCCTTCAAGCATTTAATGTTACTTTGGCTGCATTCACCCCCATATGCCCTCTTTGTATCTCTTCTCTCTAGTCTCCTGTTTTCCACCAGCATCTCTTTCTCTCTCTCTCTCTCTCTCTCTCTCTCTCTCTCTCTCTCTCTCTCTCTTTTTAGTTTTTTGAGACAGGATTTTTCTCTGTGTAGTCCTGGCTGTCCTGGAACTCACTCTGTAGACCAGGCTGGCCTCAAACTCAGAAATCTGCCTGCCTCTGCCTCCCAAGTGCTGGGATTAAAGGCGAGCACCACCACTGCCCGGGATAAAACTATTCTTATATATGGCATGAGAGAGTACGAGATGCCGGGCAGTGGTGGCTCTCGCCTTTAATCCCAGCACTTGGGAGGCAGAGGCAGGCGGATCTCTGAGTTCGAGGCCAGCCTGGTCTACAGAGTGAGTTCCAGGACAACCAAGGCTACACAGAAAAACCCTGTCTCGAAAAACCAAAAAAAAAAAAAGAAAGAAAGAATAGTTTTATGTACCTTTCTAAAAATCTATGATTGGCAAATGAGTGAAACCTGCTGTCTGTCTGTCTGCCACAGTATATATATGCAACATTTTCTCCATCCATTCATGTGTGCGTGGACACTGGGCTAATTCCTTCTGGCAGTGCCTGATACAGTGTTTTCCTAATGTGATTTAAATATCACGATAATATAAACTCCTGAGAGTATTTCTGAAATGAAGCGCAACTGGGTCAACACGTCTATTTCTTTAAGCTCAGCATGAAAGGTATTATGGGTAAGAGTTACGGTAACAAGCTGGTTCAGCTGGCTACTGGATTAACCTGTATTTGTGCTAAAAGAACCATTTCTATGGCAAGCTAAGATGAACGACTTTAAGAGCTTGATTCTTTTCCAAGAAGCAAGTATGCACAGTGTTATAATCCAGTGACTTATTGTTAATGGTTTTATAACACTTCCAAACGCATCCCTTGGCCTTTAGTCATACATGTTACTCAGGGCAAAGTCCAGCTGTAACCAGAGGTATGTAGGGAACTAAATCTATGTTATCACTTCCTAGCAGGTAGCTTAGAGTGATGCCAATATTTAGCCTCCTTATTTTTCATGTTTTATAGTTGTAATGTGTTTATAGTGGACTCAGTGCACATGGACTCAGAACTTGTCTCTACCATTCATTGGCTATGTGACTTTGGACCATACTCCAATATTATAAATACCTCCAAGCCTTAGGGCCTATACATAACACTGGAGCAATGGCACGTGAAGAAGACGTAGATAAAATTGTACCTATAAAATGCTCACATAGTAGTGCTTGGTGCAATCTAACATGCAAAAAAAATTTTCCTGCTGAATTTATCTTATTTCTTTTCTTTCTCGGTTCCAGACATGACATCTGGTTTCTAGATGTTTCTCTGTTGCCTACCATGGGGTTTGATTTCTGTCCTTGTGTAGTGCGAGGCAGGCCTTCATCTATCAGGAATAGGAAGGCTTTAAGAGTAATTTCCCACTCTGCCTCTCCTTTGGATGGGAAGACGTGTGTGGTACATCATTCCGGCCTTACCCAGCCCTCAAGTCACACCCCATTGATCAGAGTTATGCATTTACCTACAAGGGAAACAGATCCAAAGTCTGACTAGGGATTTGGGTGCTAAAAGTACAGCTGGGCCCAGTCAGTGATCTCTGTTGGGAATAGGGATTAGTAAATACTGGGGTGGCAGCTGAATCTCAAGGCCATCCAACTCAACCGTGGGGTAGAGGCTGGTGATCTGCCTTCTAGCTCAGGTTGCCTTTCTGTCTGACTTGGGTCCTGTGAGGAACCCCACTTCTCCTGAGTTTTAGGAGCAGGCCTCCACTCCTTGAAGCCAAACGGGCTTGTGTAGAAAAGCATCACCACCAAGCACATGGAAACATACGTTTCTTTGGGAAAACCCGATTCTCCTGTCCAAATTTCTTGAACATGGACACTTTCCAGATCATTGGCTTTAGAGGGATGATTAAGACCACAACAGCATGACAAATATGATGTCACATAAAGGTTAAGCTTAAGACTGTGATATTTATAGAGTTAGACCTCATCTTGGCATGGAGAATAGAGAGCTAATGGAGCAACAACACTCTGCCGAGTTCAGATGGACGATCCCATGTGAATCATTTCTCTCTCTCCTTGCCTGTTTCTCCCTGTGGCCATCAGATCATTACCAGCCTGTGGTAAAAGCTGTCCTGTGAGTAAAAATGTAACAATCACACAGGGCAACATTTTAATTTGCTATCAGAGTTAGCCAAGCTCAGGCACTGGAGAGAACACAAATATGACAGTACTGAGCAAAAAACGAGACCATCATCTGCTTGTGTGTATGTTAGTAGCCTTTGTATGCCAAGCTTGATGGCATGCATTTGTGAGCCCCTGGCACACATGAGAGCTGTCACCTGCGAACTCTCTTTCATGAACTATATAAGGCACTGGGACAATACGCTAATACGCAGAGGCGCAGTTTGTACTGAGGCAGCGGGGTTGTCTCCTTTCAGGGCATTTTGCCTTTTGCAGAGCAGATGGGAACAAACGCAGGCAATATAGAGACATATGCTCCATTTGAGGTTGAACTATCCCAGTGGGAGCGAATGTCAGCCCGTTTGTCTGCGCACTCAGAGTTCTAACTGCTCAGCTCGGTTTTTCCTAATTGATATTGCCAGATATGTTTATTTGAAATCATTTGTTTAGCACTTGCCACACACACAGTCTCGTCATTTCCAAGTCACGTGAGTAAGGTTTTCCTTCCATTTTCTCTTTCTTCCCCTGTGAACTCTCAAAGCACAGAAGTTCCCTTCTTTCCCACCCGTCCCTCCCCAGCATTGCAAGCAGTGGCCAGTTCACAAGGAGAGCTTAGCGTTTAGTGAGGAGATTCGCAACATTGTAACAGGTTAGTCTCCAAAGGGGATTTCCCCATTTAAAGTTAATTGAAACACAATGTGCAGGGTTGTGATCTGGCTTAGCGGCTTCATTCACATGCCAGCTCTGATATTATTATCTATACCTTGATTAAGCAACGTGACCTCTGAGCTCAGCCCTGACCTGCACAACGGGAGTGATATCCTCAGTGTCCTCGGAGGCTGACCAGATGGAGAGGATGTAAAGCTCCTGGGACAAAGTGGTACCCAGGGACTTCACACATACTGGAAGGTAGGAGTGAGGGCTGTGGAATCTGACCTGGGCTCCAGCCTAAGTTCTGGTCTTTCTGCGGGATACATAGAAATCATACCACACTGTGCCTGGTACAAAGTGTATGATGGACAGCTTGTTATTGTTAACAGAAGGCAATTATTGTTGGAGTTATCATTCAAAGGGCATAGCCAACAAAGATGTTTAAATCCACTTACTGGTGGTAGCGGAAGCAAGAAAATTTAAAGCAGCACAGGATAAAAAAATTTCTGTAATTTGGGTTTCCTGGCAACTGTGGCAATAGAAATAACTGTAATATTTTACATAATTATCAATTTCAGACATAATTAGTCAACTGGAGCTGTGCTGTCCAGTATGGGGACCAGAAGCCATATGTGGCTATTGCACATTTGAAATTGCATGGACCAGACCCAAAACACACTGAATGAGTAAAGTATGCTGGTTTTGTAAAGATAGTATAAAAATCAAAATATTATTAATAACTTTGTGTATTAATTACACATTGATTGAACTTGTGGTATTTTTTTGTCACTTTGACTAACCAAAAGACATTGATAAAATTCATTTCATTTATCTATTTTTATCTATTTAGTAGAGTTCTGTCTTTTTTGTTTGTTTGTTTGTTTTTCGAGACAGGGTTTCTCTGTGTAGCCCTGGCTGTCCTGGAACTCACTCTGTAGACCAGGCTGGCCTCGAACTCAGAAATCCACCTGCCTCTGCCTCTGCCTCCCAAGTGCTGGGATTAAAGGCGTGCGCCACCACCGCCCGACTTAGAGTTCTGTCCTAGGATTTTATTGCTATGAAGAGACACATGACTAAGAAAACTCTTATAAAGAAAAACATTTAACTGAGGCTGGCTTACAGTTTCAGAGGTTTAGCCCAATATCACCATAGCAGGAAGCATGGTAGCCAGCAGGAATCCGTGGTGCTGGAGAAGGAGCTGAGGGTTCTACATCTTGACCAGAAGGCATCCAGGAGGAAGCTCTCTTTTGCACTGGGCGTAGCTCGAGCACTAAGAGTTCTCAAAGCCAGCCTACTCAGTGACACAGTTCTTCTAACAAGGCCACACCTCCTAATAGCGCCACTCCATGTGTGTCAAGCATTCAAACCCACGAGTCAATGGGGGCCAGATCTATTCAAACCACCGCAGGCTCCTAGAAAAAAAATTAATCCTAGAAAAATATTTTCTAATTATTATTTTATGGTGGGTATAGTGGGACGTGCCTTTAATGCTAGAACTTGGGAGACAGAGGCAGGCTCATCTCTGTGAGTTTAAGGACAGCCTGGTCTACATAGTGAGATCCAAGACAGCAAATATTACAAAGGAAGATCTGTTTCACATACCCCCAAATTATTTATTTATTTATTTATTTATTTATTTATTATGTGAGTGTGGGGGGGGGAGGGAGAGGAGGAGGGAGAGGGAAAGAGCACGTAGATGATTGTGTACCACTACTTACATGTGGAATTCAGAGAACAACTTTCAGGAGTTAGCTCTGTTCTTCCACCTTGCTGACTAAAGTTGTCTGTCTTATGTCTTTCCTGCTGTCATATATAAGCTAGTGGGTCTAGGAGTTTCCAGCTGATTCTCTTGTCTCCAACTCCCATCTTCCTGTAAGAATGTGCTGGGATTATAGATGCATGTAGCTTTTTTTTTTTTTCCTTTTTCATATGGGCTCAGGTGACAAAGCTCGAATTGTCAGGCTCTAGAGACAATCACTTTCACCCACTGTGCCAGTTTGACTAGTCCTAACATTTTGTCATGTCTACATGGGGGCTGGAGAGATGACTCAGCACAGAATAGTACTGGCTGCTTTTCCAGAGGACCTGAGTTCTGTTCTCTGCACCTACGTGACAGCTCACAACCATCTGTAACTCTGGAGTTCCAATTCCTCTCTGGGCTTCTAGAACATGTTGTATACTCACATAATATTCAGACAAAACACACATACACATTGTTATGGTTTATCTATGCTTGGCCCAGGGAGTGGCAGTATTAGAAGGTGTGGCCCTTGTTGGAGTAGGTGTGTCACTGTGGGTGTGGGCTTAAGACCCTCATCCTAGCTGCCTGGAAGTTAGTCTTCCACTAGCAGCCTTCAGATAAAGATGTAGAACTCTCAGCTCTGCTGAACCATTCCTGCCTAGATGCTGCCATGCTTGATGATAATGGACTGAACCTCCGAACCTGTAAACTGGCTTCAATTAAATGTTGCCCTTGTAAGAGTTGCCTTGGTCGTGGTGTCTGTTCATAGTGGTAAAACCCTAACTAAGACACACATAAAGTAAACAGACCCAAAATTATATTCTTAACGTCCACGTAGCTCACATTGGGGTGGGGGAGGGGAAGAAGCCTTCTCTGAGACAGTTTTCAGTGTTACAGCTGACTTTATTTGGGGGTAACAAGAGCTATATCAACCATGGGCGTGGGTAGGGGTTGCAGGTGAGTGTACATTATTGTCTGGGGCTAGGGTGCTGGGAATGCTTCATTTGCATAAAGAGGGATTCCATGTACTCTCTGGGCACAGCCCTCTAGGGAGAAAGGTAAACCTGTAACTTGGTCATCAGGCTACATGACTTTCTCAAGGATCGGATGGAGGTGGGGGTCGTAAGGATTTGTATACCATGGTATGTTGAGGCCCACATTCTGCCTCAACACTTTGCCTCAACACTTTTGGGGCTAAGTGCTCTGGTCAAGAGAGAGTGTGGCTCTTGGGGCAAGCGACTCGAAAAATGGAGACAAGACAGGGTGTGATTCAGTCTCTTCTATTTTCTCAAGTATCCCTTATTGAAGGGAATTCTGAGGTATTTATATACACAAGCAGGAGAACACAGGTGAAAACATTTTACCACGTGCACCATACAGCTGGGGTTACTAAACAGCAAAACAAGCTATGTGGGATAAACAATATATTTATCAGAGTGTGCTTCAGCTGTTATAGGCTTTTGACAACCAAGTCTTTCATCAGGGTATATGGTTCCAGATGGCTGCAAAGTTGATCTAGCCGCTTTCTACTAAAGTCGGCTCCCAACAATGGTATGCAGGCCCAGAACAACGAGGGAACGATCCTTACTTCTGTCAGTCTCAAAATGAAATGTTCAAAGTTCAGACAGGTCTTAACCTCGTCCTGACTCCAGGCCAGTTCCCTGGGTGGCATGGCTCACTTTGCCCAACACATGCTTATTATTGTATAACACCGAAAAAATGCTTTTTTTTTTTTTAAATAAATGAATTTATATTATGTATTTTTTTATCCTTACATATGACAGATTCATAATTACACGATAACAGAAATGATTAGCTGGTATAAATAATAGAACTCTATAGACATATAATAAAATGTTAATGTAAGTATCAGGTGTTATATATGAATATATTATTCCATAAGTTGTTTGTAAGAGTGGCATTGGATGACCAATATCTTCACCAAAATTTCCAGGGAATATTGATAAGTATCTGATTAAGAGAGAAGCAATAATAACAATAGTTACCACCACTTCTTGGATGCTTGCTATCGTCATCAATATAACCACCAACCTTTGGATGCCGCCTGGTGTACCAGGTATAATACTGACTTCTTTCTGTATCGTGCCTTGTATAATTGTTCATACATCGAACCAGAAACTCCAACTAGCAGATGCTAAAATATAGAAAGATCTGTCTTCTCTTCTCTGCATCTTTGGTGGTACCTGCAACTTCTAGTGAGGGACCAGCAAACAAGATGAAAGATCTAGGATGTATTGATTTACAATGTGTCTGTCCCCTCACTGCCTTGATGCTCTGCTGTCCTGCACTTCTCCTCAGTGTCGACAGTGCCCATGCTGTGCACAGTGTCATCTGCTCCAGCTGAGGGATGCAAACGGAGCCCCTAGGGATGCAAGTTAAACATGGCTCTGCTCCTGTAAATAGTGGTCTACACGGAGCATTTAAATACCAGATTGCTAGGATTCAAGACATTCCTTCCGTGTCTTA
This sequence comes from Arvicanthis niloticus, assembly GCF_011762505.2. Classification (NCBI taxonomy): domain Eukaryota; kingdom Metazoa; phylum Chordata; class Mammalia; order Rodentia; family Muridae; genus Arvicanthis; species Arvicanthis niloticus. The sequence continues at coordinate 8,307,399 of NC_133436.1, read as the reverse complement.
TTCATGTACATGAACATGTACAAAGCCAGGCCCGGTTGCACACACTCCTAAAGCCAGCACTCAGGAGGCTGAAGCAGGAGGATTGCTGTGAGTGTGACAGAAGCTTGGGTCATAAAGTGAATTCTTGGCAAGCTATAGTATGAGAACCTATCTCAAAATACCAAACTAAACAAAACCGCAGGCAAGAGCAAGAGAGGTGGAGTTGCTCTTCTTTCTATAACATTTAGTCCAAAAAAAAAAAAAAAAAAAAAAAAAAAAAAAAAGAGCTAGTGGTCCAGAGACTTACTCTTGGCTGAACAGACAGGCCCAGGCCCACAAAGGAAATGCTTCCAGCAGAGCTAAGGCCTTCCACAGGCAACAAGGTGACAGGGCGCCCTGTTGGACTCAAACTTAGAAAGGAAACCTGCAGAGATAAGAGTTTTTGGATATTAAGCTTTTTGATTGCCCTGGTTATCTTCTCATTACAAGATGGCTGTCTCAGATTTCCAAAGAACTACTCCTCTGTAGTTAATGCAGGCATCAAAATACAAGACCTTGTTAGTAAATTCAGGAGACCCAGTGGATATGGGACCCTCCATATCTACTCTGATTTCGTGGGTAAGAATCTGCAGCTTGAAAGATACCATGTTGATTGATTTCGACAACCCTTAGACATCTCAGTAAAAATCACTGATGCTCAGAACCTAAAGCCTGGGAGAAGTGAAGGCTCTCGTGGCCCTGGTGTGGCGATTTCTAACAGCTGTGTACATAAAGACTCGGGACAATTTAAGGGCCTATTTCCATCAGCCCTTAAAGGATGCTGCTCACACCTGCATGACTGTGACTCATTTTAATGTGTAAATGCAGAAGTGACTTCTTTTAGGGCTTTGATTTTTAAGAGAATACTTACGTAGAATTATGAAAAGGGTATTGATAATGTCAGAGCTGGCTTGCTTGTGTCGGTCTCCTTCTGGAATGTTAAAGAGTTCAAGATAACTCTTGCTTTTGTCTGAACTCCTAGAGGGCTAAACAGGAACTGACTGTATGGTTCGAAGCAAGTACAAACCTTGTGGTCTAAGCCCTGGGCATTATCCAGGGCTGCTGTGTCCTTCCGTGTAAGAGAGAATGCAAAGAAAATGAGATTGCTTACCTATCCTCCATGGCCTCAAAACAAAACAAAGACAAAACAAACAAACAAAAAAACCAGCAAACGCACATACACAACAAACCCAAAAAACAAAAACAAACCCCGAAACAACACCACCAACAACAAACCCAACCCCTCAGCCCAGCTGAAGGATATGAAAACCGGCATTTTGAAAACAAGATTAACTGCCTGGAGAAGCTGAGGACCTTGTCATAGAGCAGGGGACTGCAGCTGGATCCCCATGGATAAAGAGTTTGGCCACACATATTTCAGAAGCCACTGACTGAGGCTATCACTAAACGTGCCTGCTTATCTCCAGCTCTGACCTTTCCCTCCATGACCAGCACATGGCCATGCATGCAGCAAGTGAACAGCAGACATCTGGAAACCGAGGTTGTGAAACGTCCTCACAGAAGTAAAGAGGGGAGGCGCGCTCATCACAATCGTTAGTATTCGTGAACATGTATTTTTAAATTCACTGTTGGCGTCACCTAAATATCCCTGTGCGCGAGTTTAAGATGAAGCAGGAGCATCCTAATGGCTCTTTGTCTTTTGGTCTTATGTTGACAATGGGTTTGTTTTGTGGATACTAGGAATCAACCCAGGACCTTACATACACTAAACATCACTCAACCCCAGAGCCACAAGCCCAGCTCAGACACTCTTTCTTATACCCAGCATGTTTGTTTGTTTGTTTAAACAATAACGGATCCTATTTTAAAGCACCTAAAAGGCACATCCATAAAGGGAGAGGGCTGCTTCGTAAGCTGCTTTCAAGAAGAATCGGCTATTATTATTACTAGGAGATGAGGTCACTGATTTGAAGGCCTGATAGCGATGGGCAGCTGACTGGTCCCTGATTATGCACAGGAAGGGATTTAGCTCTGTGAACATGTGCACCAGGACATGGGTGACCGGGCTCCCAGTTGGACTCAGACTAAGGAAGGAAACGTGGGCAAAAGACGACACTGTATTAGAAAGCAAGGACTGTCTTCCCAGGGATGTATCATTCCTAGTCTCATAGATGAACAGCAGCTATTAGTTCATGTTAGAAGCACCTAGGTTTCTTGTTTTCCAAGAGGAAAAGGGAGCAAATCCAGAACCCAAGCAGAGGAATCTGCTTAGACTCCCTCCTACACAGCTGTGCTCCTGTGGCCCAGGCGTCCTGCCAGCTCATCAACAACAAGGACCTGCTCTGATAGGCTCGAAGGCCTGGCAGGCAGCAGGGGGCCTGGGGAAGTTTTGTCTGAAACACTGATAATACCAGACGCCCTTGGCTCATGTGACCCTGAGCACCGAGAGGGGTTGTGGGGGTGAACGGGAGGTTGCTAAGGGAGAGAAAACTCTAGCCTGAGATCTTAGAGCTTTCGGGTATGCAGGCGCTGGGACTCCTGGACATCAGCCTGGGTGGACATCCGTTCTCTAGGGATGGATCCCTGTCACTCTGGAATCACCTAAATCTGCCCTCTTGCTGTGACAGTTTGCATTATACTGAGCATCTACAAATAGGACTCAAAATGGAATCTAACTTGGTGGCAGTCAGGGATCAGGGCCTCGGAGAATCTTCAGTGTCTAATCTTCACCCAGATCCCCACCTTCACTCAGAATATTCGAGTCGCCCTTCCTCTTTTTTTTTTTTTTCAACTCTCCTCCATTGCTCACCAATGGGTAGAGGAACTGGGAATTTCTTTTCTCTTTTCATTCATTCTTTTTTTAAAGATTTATTTATTTTTATTTACATGAGCACACTGTAGCTGTCAGACACATCAGAAGAGGGCACCAGATCCCATTACAGATGGCTGTAAGCCACCATGTGGTTGCTGGGAATTGAACTCAGGACCTCTGGAAAGAGCAGTCGCTGCTCTTAACCTCTGAGCCATCTCTCCAGCCCCAACCCTTCCTCTTTCTTAATGACATCTTTGAGATCTCAGCTTAATGAGATCTTTTTTGTCTTACCCAAACGTCACCTGGAGCCAGCCTCCCCAGGGGATCTTTCCCTCTCTTTTGCTTTTGGACAGTTGTGGAACTCCACTGGCTGCTATGTATTACGCCCAACTTACTGCACCAGGTCCAGAATTAGACACTGTGAGCGAGGACACAGAGAAAGGCTAAGGGTTAACATGACACTACTCTCTGCTTTGCGCATGGATGCAGATGTTTCTAGTGTATGCATAGACACATTAATGTATAGTATTTATATAGCAGGCTTCAACCCAATGTTGGTAGATAATTATTTGCTTTTGTGTTGGGAGCTGACTTTAAGCAGAAAGCGGCTAGATCAACTTTGCAGCCATCTGGAACCATATACCCTGATGAAAGACTTGGTTTTCAAAAGCCTGTAACAGCTGAAGCACACTCTGATAAGTATATTGTTTATCCCACATAGCTTGTTTTGCTGTTTAGTAACCCCAGCTGTATGGTGTACGTGGTAAAGTGTTTTCACCTGTGTTCTCTTATTTGTGCTTCTAAATACCCAGGATTTCCTTGTAAGGGTGTGGTGTAGTAGTGGAGTAGGGTGGTAGAGTGTGTGGTGTAGTGGTGGTGGAGTAGTGGAGTAGAGTAGGAATTGTGTGTGTTGAAGACAGTAAAGGAGACTTGACTACAGATCCTCTGGTTTGTTTTCCATTCTTCGAGTTTCTCCCTCTTCTCCCCTCCCCCCCCCCTTGCTAGACCTTGACCTGTGGACAGAGCAGGCCACAACACTTGTATAAAATGTGTTGTGTACACTTACTAAGCATATCATCTATGATATGCTTAGGGATTTGTTACGCACACACTTAGAATGTATAAATGCAACAGAAGGAATAGATTTGTTCTGTAGAAGCCTCAGTCAAACCTAGGTTTACTGATGGGACCGGATGAGCTGTGTCTTCATGGAGACTTCCAAGACTTGCGCTTAGGGCTAGACTCCCAACTTTATAAAATCCAAAGAGGGGTTTCATCTCTCCTACCTCTTGCTCTCCTCATCCTGAGCCTCTTCCAGTGCTGGATTTTGTGAGAGTTCATGTAATGGGTGAATTGGTGGCCGAGTCATGGTACCCAGATACATGGTCAAGTGTTACTCAGGACACTTCTGAAAAAACATTTTTTTAAAAATGAAATTGACATTAGAATTGGTAGGTTTGGAGTAAAGCAAATTGATGTCTTCTGTTGTGTTTGTGGGGGTTCCTGGGGGGGATCATCCTGGTATAAGAAGCTCAGACTGGAACAAGAAACAAACCCCTCCCCACCCTACCCCTGAGGATCAGGAGAGTCTTTGGACAGTCTGCCTTCTGCCTGGAGCTGTAGCAGTCCCCCCTGGTCTTTAGCCTGCCAGCCACTCTGAAGATTTAAAATTTGCCAGCCTCTGTCATCACACAAACCCATTCCATCAAATCCTTCTCTTCCTGTATGTCTTCTTACATGTGACTGGCTGTTTCCCTAGAGAGCTATGACTTAATATTTCCCATAAGAACCGAACTCAGCTCCTCAATGCAAAGTACCTGAGAACCCCTTTACTGTGTGGTAACTGTCTTTTTATATGCAGATGAGGTGAGAGTCCATCAGTCCACAGAGTCCTCAACAATTCAAGTTCCTAGTCTGCAGCTCCTGAGACTACCACCCCGGGCCCCTTAGGGATTGTGTGGGCCCTGGGACCTGCGCTTACAGAACACTGGACTATTTTTACAATATGACCCTAATTCGTCTCAAACTGTTAAATTGCTTTGGTTTGGAGTACTGTAAAAAGCCCCCCAAATAAATAAAAAAAACCAACCCTCCAGCCAAAAGTTTGCAGTTCAAGTGAAATTTTCTATTTCGGAACAGCAGTACCGCAGTGACCCACTGTCCTGGGTTGCATAGGATTACCTTCAAACACAAGACTTTCCTGCAACCTCAGAATGTGACCATATTTAGAAGTGAGGTTGTTGCAGATGTAATTAGCTTAGATGATGTCATTCTGGAAGAGGGTGGACCCTTAATCCAGTCTGACTGGTGTCCTTTGGGACAGACACAGAGGAAAGGTGACCATGTGGAAGCAGGGGCAGAGCTTGGCATTATGAAGTTGGAATGCAAAGGAGTGGCTTTCAAAAGGCAGGGGAGGGGTGTGGACTCAGGATGTGCTCAGAATCCCCAAGAAGGAAGCCACCCTTCTCATAACCTGACTTTATCCTTCTGGCCTTCAGGATTGTGAAAGAATGAATGTCTATTGCCTTAAGCCACCGCGAATTGTGGCACTTTGCCTGGACTGTCCTAGTAAACTAGCATGTCTACCCATGGTAAGCAGGTCAACGGCTGGACACAATAAACACAGCTGTCTTCAGATGCTGCACAATTGACAATGCAGGTCAATGATCCTTAAAGCAGGCAAATGGACCGGGCAGCATCCGTGTGAACCACCACCATCACCACCACCACCACCATCATCAAAACTAACCATGGAAAAGTCTGCACTTAGAGAGCAGGGAGGAACTTTCCATAAGGGCCGGTCCTTAGCCATCTAGACATAGGGACTGTCAACCCCAGTCTGCACAATGGTGCTTACCTCAGGCCCTGAGCACGAGATCAAGGAGCACTCGTGGACAGTGACTCCTGGACTGACCTTCTCTCTCTGAAGGCTCAGATCTTTAATGTTGATTCTCAACCCTGGCTGGACATGGGATTGCCTGAGGAACGCTTGCAACCTATGGATGGTGGCTATGTATCAGACCAGCTAGATGAAGATGTAGAGGGAGGGGAGGGGCAAGCATCCAATTTTCTCGAAAACTTTGCCTACGAGTCTGAAGATTCTGAAGGAGGTATTGTTTGAGCTTTTGCTTACTTGATAAACCTCTTGTGCCCTCTTAATGATTTCTGTGCCAACTCAAGATGAATAGAGTTTTGTAGAGAGATGCGGGCACCTTTACAACGACCCCTGTACTGTTTTATGAGTGCATTTGTACAAGTATCCTCCCAGACAAGAGGGTATTCTGATTCATGTGACATTGTTGGTCTGGTATACTCCCCGTTTCTAGGGATGCCTTTCTTAGAGGGCCATTCACAGCTTCCTGCTGCTCATACCCCATTTCCCAGGGCAGCTGGTGCTTTCCCTATCCTCTGTTCGAGCCCCAGGTTTCTCCAATAAAAGCCACAGACCAGTGATCAGCCAAGGACAGCAGCAAGTAGATCAGCTCAGGTTTAGAATCGAGACCAGGAGACTAAGGCCCCTGAGGAACCAGCTGTCTGAGAAGGTTCTGTGGGACACTCCTTCCTGGTCTCTTTCTTAGCTTCTAGTGTTTGCCACTGAAGCTCATGGGTGCTTCATTTCAGCCTGTGTCTCGTGGCCATGTTGTCTTCCTCCTGTGCTCTGTGTCTTTCTGCACCTCAAGTTTCTGCCGATGAGAATGCCGCTTTCCAAATTCAGTACCGAGGAGTACACTAAAGATGTAGAATGTAGAAGTATTGGAAGACTTAATGAGCCACACTGTGGGTCTTCCAAAGCAACAGAATAACCAACCACCACCACTACCACCATCATCATCATCAACAACAACAACAACAACACGAGGCCAATTAGGTTGAAAGAGGGGCCCACCCAGCCCACTCAACCCAGAAGGACCTTATCATAATGTAGCTCTATCTCCAGAGGTCAGGTTTCCAACTGAGGTCCCATTCCCAGCTACCAGGGTTATAGCTTTATTAGGACTTGAATGTTTGTGTGTCCTCCAAAATCCAGGTGACATATTAAGAGGTAAAACCCATAAGTGGTAAATTCTGAGGCCAGAGCCTTCACAAATGATGCTAGCGACCTTATAAAAGGGCACAGAGAGAGAGAGAGAGAGAGAGAGAGAGAGACACCAGGGATATAGCTCAATTGGTATAGTGCTTTACCTAATATATCTGGGCCTTAGGTTCCATCCCAGCACCATATGAGCCGGCTCCTCCTCCTCCTCCTCTTCCTTTTAATGCAGAAACTTAGATTTCCAGAGAAGAAGGAGTAAAGGAACAGGAAGGAGATAGCAGAGCAGGTAGATGAAGGTTGAGCCTGTGGCCAACCCCAGCATGAGGAGGGAGAGGGTGGAGAAGGGGATTTTGGAAGGAGCGTTGAAGATCCAGTAGTTCCTGTTTTGTTTTATTTTTATTTTTTTATTTTTAAAGATATATTTATTTTATGCATATGAATACTCTGTAGCTTCAGGCACACCAGAAGAGAGCACCAGACCCCATTACAGATGGTTGTGAGCCACCATGTGGTTGCTGGGAATTGAACTCAGAACCTCTGGAAGAGCAGTCAGTGCTCTTAACCACTGAGCCATCTCTCCAGCCTGACATGACTTTCTTTATCGTCATTACGTTTTATTCCACTGAAGAAGACACGCTGTTGTAGCTTTTAAAAAAGAGTTGTTGATTTATTTGATAGTTTTATGTGTATTCATGTATACCTGCATGACCTTACATGTACCACATACACATAGGAGCCTGGGAAGGCCAGAAGAGAGCTTTGGATCATGTGGAAGTAGAGTGATAGGTAGTTATAAGCTGCCATGTGGGTGAACTCAGGTCTACTGTAAGAGTAGTAAGTGTCCTTATGCCCTTAATCACTGAGTCATTTCTCCAGTCCCCTAACCTTTGTTTTCTAAAGTATGCAACTTTTAATTCTATGTTTAATGAGGTTATAAACTCGGTTTATACTTTGGACAGAGACTAATGTCTCACATAAAGGATAGTTTGTGTTCTGGTGGAGAAGTTATAAAAATAAACAAATCTCCTCTCAGATAAACAACAACAAACAAATCCACAAAAATAACAAAAAAAAAAATCCAAAACAAACAAAACCAGAAGAGGTTTTATCCAACTTCCTACTATTCGGAAGTATGACTCTTAGTGTTATAAGGACTATTTAAAAAGTCAAATAAATATATTCTACATGCACCCAATGTCTGAGTGTTTTAGTAGTAGGTAGATATAAATATCTCTGTCTGTCTGTCTGTCTCTCTGTCTGCCTTTCTTTGAGCACTGAAGTGAATGTGAAACAGCATCCTCTAGAAGGAGCAAAGTAGAAGTTGGTACTCTTCTTGCCTCTGCAGAATGGGCAGAGCTATAAGAAGCCACTGGGGGTAGAGAGGGTCATGGCTGCTAAGGTCTCTAAAAGGTCACACAGGAAGCTGGTTGGCAGAGCTCACAAATACCATCAGGAAGGGAGAAAGTTATTTTTAAGTAAAATGCATCACATGCTAACAATGATGTTAAAACATACAGCTTTGAAGTTTGCTCCTTTGAAACAGTAAATTCTTACATACTTTAACACAAACTTCTTTTTGAATAATTTTTGACAACTTTTGGCTACTATACTACTGTAGATAGGAGTCTAAGGTGTTACCATAGTAACCCCTCCCCCATTTCTTTCTTTTGTGTGCATGTGTGTTTAGTATTACACACAGATATAATAGTTTGAGAGTTTGTAAGCGTGATGACCTGTGGCCACAGGATTGTGAACTGTTTTTGGAAAGCAGAAATGTTTAGATATGTATGCAACTGGTTTGTATGTGCGTCGCCACTGGGCTTGAACTTACTGGTTATAAAAGGGACAGGTGTTATGTACCATAGCCTAAACTAGATCCATAATAGAATTTTAACTTTTAGTTTTAGATTTATTTTTAAGTTATACATATCTGTGTCTCGCTGAATTACTTGGAGCTGGAGTTCCAGGCATCTGAGAGCAGTCTAACACAGGTGCTGGGACCAGAACTCAGGTCCTCTGCAAGAACAGTTTGCACCCTCAACCCTCAAGCCATCATCTCCCCAGGCCTGAATTTTAACTTTTGAAGATAAAAATTTAAAAAAAAAAAAAAAAAAAAAAAAAAAAAAAAAAAAAAAAAAAAGCAACAGAGGCTTTGTGAATTCAATCTGGAAGACATACGGAGACGATTTTCATAGATTCCGATGACAGTATTTTTAAGAACTTCCACTAGACGGTAATTTTCATCTATAAGTGAAAATCTAAACAACAGTAGGAGTTACTAGTGTAGGAATGACACCCAATCCAGTGAATGTAACTTTTTGTTTTGTTTTTGTTTTTCGAGACAGGGTTTCTCTGTGTAGCCCTGGCTGTCCTGGAACTTACTCTGTAGACCAGGCTGGCCTTGAACTCAGAAATCCGCCTGCCTCTGCCTCCCAAGTGCTGGGATTAAAGGCATGTGCCACCACTGAAGAAAACTTATCTTTTCTGTTGGCTCTTCAGGTGGACAGATGAGCCCAGGAAAGCAAGAGCTGATTCATAAAATCAATCAATCAATCAACCTATTGCAATTTTTATTAATTTTCTAGGATCTTCCCAAAAGAGAAAAATTCAAAGAAACAACCGTATTATGATATTTTTGCACATTTTAGACAAAGGACACTAACTCTGTGAAGAAGTGACAGGAGCAGTGGATATCTGAGAGCATATTAAATTCTAGGGGTGTTACTAAGAAAGATAGAGATGGTGGCAAATTCGAGGCTACTGCAAGACAAGGATTACTTTGGAGTTTGCTTTTCAGGTTTACAGAATCCTCGGTTACCAGTCTCCAGAGATCAAGGGCATCGTGCAGCACAGCTCTGTGAGGTAGGCCCTTCCCCAAAGAATTTTTACATCCTGTTGCATGCAGGAAGGTAGGCCAGTGGCTCCTTCTGAAGCCATTTCAGAGTGAGGTTAGCAAGGTGACGATTTGGGGTGTTCTGAGGTGGCTTGTCTTGAACGCCTTCATAACAGTATTTGCTAGGTTCCTACCATGTGTCAGCCCTGGGCTCCAGGTGGAACATAGGTCCAAGAATGGTTTCTGCTCTGAAGAAGCCCACACTCTAGAAGTAAAGAAATGCTCTGGGAGAGTGAGGGGAGGATGCTGTGGGCTCTTCCCTGGAACCCTGGAGGCACGGGAGAGTGCTGCCCAGAAAGACCATCAGAGAATCAGCTACTCTGTGTGTGCATTTGGAGGCAAAATGGCCCTGCACACAATCAGAGTTAGTACCAAGTAATCTAGGTTTCTATGCACATCGGATGGTATCATGAGATGATATAAATTTGTTTGACTATGTGGTACCTGTTGGGAGCCGACTTTAGTAGAAAGTGGCTAGATCAACTTTGCAGCCATCTGGAACCATATACCCTGATGAAAGACTTGGTTGTCAAAAGCCTATAACAGCTGAAGCACACTCTGATAAATATATTGTTTATCCCACATAGCTTGTTTTGCTGTTTAGTGACCTCAGCTGTATGGTGCACGTGGTAAAGTGTTTTCACCTGTGTTCTCCTGCTTGTGTATAAAAATACCTCAGAATTCTCTTCAAAAAAAGAGACTTGATCACACCCTGTCTTGTCTCCATTCTTCGTGTCTCCTGCCCCTGCAGCCCCACTCTCTCTCTTGACCAGAGCACTTAGCACCAAAGTGTTGAGGCAAAGCGTTGAGGAAGAGTACAGGTGCCAACAGGTACCCAGTAGAAAATGAAGAAAAAAGTCATGGCTCTTCCTGAGGCTGATTTATGTTCAGTGCTTTATGAGTAGGAGACACGAGTGTGCCCATTGGCTTATTTCCTGGCAGTAGTCAGAGGCTTCCTTAACAACTTTCTTCATATACATTTTAAGGAGGGCTCAGGTCAGCAAAGTGCAGAGGGAGACAAAATAATCAGAATTACAGAGAGATGGGAAACACTCAGCAGAGCTTTCAATGGAAAATGAATGGGTCATTTAAAAACCCATGTAGCTTTTATTAGGATAGATTGAGCCCATTTCCTTTGAATGCTCTGAAGTCCTAATGTAATATGTGCACTGAATACTTGTTGACTGACCGCATGTTGTTGAATTAATGAAAGCGATGTCAACTCTGAAATCCAGCACTGGCAGACCATATACATAATGTAGTCCACTGTAAGAATGGCAAGCGACTGCGCTTTAATTATAGAGACATTTCTGTAACACAGCTGACTTCACAGAGTATCTTTATCTTTCTCTTGCTTAGCTCTCAAATCTTACCTTAAAAATTTCTCTTTCGGTCAGTTAAAAAAAAACCCATTTGTTCAAAAATGTTTATCTCTACATAGGAAAGCTAAAATAACGATGTAAAGAATCAGAACATTCAAATGAGTGGAAACATACATATTTGATTCTGAAAGCTATTGCTGAACTGAATCTAGATTTCAGATGGCATGTTTGGAACTCAAAGGCTGTGAAGCTGCGCAAGCGAAGGATGAACGAAAGTTGCTTTGCTAATTCAATTCTTTTAATAACTTCGAATCTTTACAACTTCTTTATCCCTTCCTTTCGCCTCCAGTGTACGAACTGTGCACGTTTCTGAAAAAGCGCTTTCTAACCTTGGGTTACTGGGTGAGGACGGCGTCCTCTGCTGCCTGATCGGTGTGTCAGTCTGATGGTCTGAGTCTGCAGAAGGCCCACACTTCCATGTCAGAACTGTGGGCGTCTGGGTGACATCATCCTTATTCCGAGAGGCAGAATCCAGTGGTGCAGAGACCTTGGGCGCCAGTTTATGAAGCAATCCTGCTCGCCCAGACAACCCTACCTCTCCAAGTGTCTCCTGTGTCCTTAGCCTCAGGACCTCCCGAGGCCACCCAGCGACACCTGATTTACCACGGGCCAACGCGCTCCTCCCTCCCGCCTGGCCCCGCCCAGGCGGACTCAGCCGCCCGCCGAGGCGTGTCCCTCGCTGCCCGCCGTAGCCCGGCGCTCGGCCGGCCGCCGTTCCCAAGATGGCTGCTGCGCGCACGGCTCCTGCGGCGGGCTAGAGGCGGAGGCGGAGTCGAGTCACTCCCTCACCCCGAGGCTCCAGGTCTTCCCGCACCGGGCTGCAGCTGACGACCCGCCGCGGTCATGCGAAGCTCGGTGCACGGATGAGAGACGCCATCGCCGAGCCGGTGCCCCCTCCCGCCCTCGCCGTCACCCCTGCAGCCGCCATGGAGGAGCCGCGGCCAGCACCGCCGCCACAACCGGAGCCGGAGCCGGAGCCGGAGTGCTGCCCAGCGGCGAGGTGAGTGCACGGCTGCAGCCGCAGCTTGGAGGGAGCGGGGTGGCGCGTGAAGGGGGCGTGGGGTCCTCGGCTGCGCGCCAGGTGGGCGCGGAGCATCTGGACCTCCGGTGGCGGGAGGGGCGCGGTGCAGCACGGAGCCCGGTGCTCTGCTTCCGCGCGACCCCTCTCCGGGCTCCGGGGCCAAGCTCCCGAGCGACCCCGACCCTTGCAGTAGTGCTCCCGGGGGCCCCGCTGCAGACGGCCCCTACTTGCCCCGGCCGCCGCGGCCGTTGCCGCCACTGCTGCTCAGGCTCGGATCTGTGATCCGATGGAAGGAAGGTGGTCTGTCTGTCTCCTTTTTCCAGGAAAAAGAGAGGCGTCGTGCCTCTCGGCTCCTTGCTCCCGAGTCCCTTTGCAGCACGCCTCCCAGCCTTCTGTCCTCAGGGCGAAGCTTCACGTAACTGCAGACAATGTTCCTTGCCTGAGAGCCTTTTACTGTCCTCTAGCAACAGCCTGATGCAGTGTTGTGCACGAAAAAGCTAAGGGTTAATGTGTGAAACTTTGCTACTTGCAGAAAGCTCCAGGATGAAACTTTGGTACCCAAAGTATCTGTTGCATTCTGTTCCATAGAAGCTGTGTTAACTACTAATAAGAGTCTTTAAATTTTAATTGGGAGGGTGAACTCACGGTGTCTTGATTTTGTGTTTAAATGTCAGTTCTTTGCATCCCAGGATAAGCTTTGTCTGCCCCCTGTCCCTTAGACTGAAAACACTCCCACAACTCCTGGCTTAAGGTCTTGCTCTATAACCCCAGAAAGAAGGCAGTTAAATAAATAGCTTTGCTTTTTTCTGCTTGGAGAAATAGCAAATTTATAGTTGTAGTGTTACCTGAACACGGGAGCCACTCACACCCTTGCTTGTCACCACTGGGTTGCCTGAGAGGAATTTTATTTTTTCAAAGCTGAGAAAGCTACTGCTTTATTTTTCTTAATGTCAAGATAGTGCTGTGACATCTTAAGGGACATTTTTCTTTGAAGAATAGTACAGGATGCTGTTCGAAGTTTTATCAGAAAGTTCATAATTTTCTTAATGTACTGAGTTGTTGAGCATTTTTTACTCCTTTAATCGTTATTTTAGAGATAATAAATGAGAGTCCTTACTTAATGGTAAGAATGCTTTATCGCTTAACCATTTCTTTTGTTTTAATGCATTTAATCTTTACAACGGTCTTATGAGTCAATTCTGCTGTTCACCTCCTGTATGTAAGAGGAAACTGAGGCAAAAGGTAAATAGCATACATAAAGATTAACAGGTCGTAATAAACAAAAGTCTGGCTGCCTAGTTTGTGCCTTAATTATCATGAGGAAGAGGGATGATTTCATACCCACAGACCCGACATTATAATTCTATGTAACTGTTCTCTGGGGGAGAAAATGGACTTGAGCGTTGTTAGGCAGAGGGATAAAAATCTGCTATAAAAACGCTGCTTTTCTATTGATAAAACAGCCTTGCTTTCCAGCCAGGATCCTGTCTCTTTGTTATAATAAAAATAGGTCAGGATAATGGGCTTCATCCAACTTTAAGTGAACAGCAGTGTACAGAACAAGGAGATCTTTGAAGTATTTTTCTTAGCAACATTGCAGTTAATTTTACAATAGCAAATCTGTAGAGCAGATTTTTTTTTTTTTTTTTTTTTTTTTTTTTTTTTGGTAAAGCTGTTGCTTTGCCTTTTTTGCTGCAGTAATGGACACTGCCTCCTCTTCAGTAGGCAGAGGTGACCTCTGGCACGCTTACTGTACCTCTGTGGTAAGCGATGGATGTTGCAGGGGAGCGCCAGTTGTTTATATGCGGTCCACACTCTTGCCTATTCACAAGAGGCTCGCCTCACACATTCTGAATCTGCTCAGTGCCTCCTCCTAACACTCCGGCGACCACTGATATGTTACGTAGCACTTACCAGGTTAACTGGCTTTCTGGCAGGCCAGAATAAAGCTGTCGGCATTGTTGTTCACCTGCTGTGCGTGCGTGTCATTGATCACGCAGGCTGTATTAGCGCACAGGTCTTTTGTAGGAGTCAGGCCTGTACATGTTGGCCCCGAAAGCCGTATAGCAAGTGCACCAGTGGCAGATGCCAGCACCCAGGATGTCTGCTGTGGGTGCGCTCTGTCCCGACAGCGAGTTATGCAATGGTGGAAGAACAGAAAACAGGTTGCCAGCTGACTGGGCTCTGTCAATAGCTTCAGCTCATGTAGTCCACCTTGGGGACTTGTGATCCTTAGTTCTGGTAGAGAACTCATGAAGATGGTTACAGTTGTTCTTAGTGATTAAGCTTCTGAACAACCATTCTTATTTCTTTTTCTAGCATCCGGGTCACTTTTAAGAGGGTCCTGATGTGCTTAGGAGCACTGTTAGAGTAATTTGAAGCAACTTAACCCTTGTGATTTTTTTTGTTGGGAGCCGACTTTAGTAGAAAGTGGCTAGATCAACTTTGCAGCCATCTGGAACCATATACCCTGATGAAAGACTTGGTTGTCAAAAGCCTACAACAGCTGAAGCACACTGTGATAAATATATTGTTTATCCCACATAGCTTGTTTTGCTGTTTAGTGACCTCAGCTGTATGGTGCACGTGGTAAAGTGTTTTCACCTGTGTTCTCCTGCTTGTGTATATAAATACCTCAGAATTCCCTTCAAAAAAAGAGACTTGATCACACCCTGTCTTGTCTCCATTCTTCGAGTTTCCTGCCCCTGCTCTTGACCAGAGCACTTAGCCCCCAAAAGCGTTGAGGCAGAGTGTGGGCCTCAACAATTTTTTTTTTTACATTTGTGCATTTAACAAACACCAATAAATTTGATACTAAGTCTAATAAAATGTTCCTGCCTATTGCATTCTTTGCTTTAAAATAGTTACGTTAAATATGGTCTCATTGTTCTCATCCACTGACCTTCTGAGTACAATGTCAATAAATCTCATTATACCCTTTTCTAACCAGCAACTTTATTATTGACTCTGTGTAGTGTGGCTCTTCTAAGTTACTTGTGAAAACGGGTTTCACTTCTTTAAAAGCGTTTGAGCATCCTCACTTCTGGGCAGTTTAATCTCTCTGCTCTCTCAGATCCCCACCTTGAGCTCATTTGTTTCTGTCTTGACTCAGGCTGTCACCTGTTACTGATATGGTGCAGCTCCAGACTGCTTTGTATCCGATGTGTCTTTACCTGAACCACTTCAACAGTAGGTGCTTTTACAGGGGCAGCTTTAGACAGAGGAGCAGCCAACAGGCAACACAGCCTCCAGCAATGGCAGAAACTCTGTTCTGGCGTGGATGTGACTTGACTCTCCCTGGTTCCTTTAATTGTCACTTCGTGAAGTCGCTTTACTTCCTTCCTGTGTATCCTCTTGATGCCTTGAAAATCTTGTTCTGAAACTCTCTCTGAAAGATGGGGGTACTTCCAGATCTTGCGTGCTTGATGGATAGATTGCCTTAACAGCTTCCTGCTGTCTGGTTCCTCATTCCTTGAGGATTATTTGTTCATAGCCGGCTCCTGTCTCCATCCTCCCAGTAGACCAGGTGGCATGGATTCTGCTTAAGGACTTAATGTTGTTTACAAGTCAGCAGGCCATTGGAAATAGTTTTAAGTAAGGGGAAAAGGGAAGCAATATCAGGAAAGGAGTTTGACTCACATTTCTTGGTTACTCTAGGCTAGCACTGCATTGGCAATGAGCGAGTTCAGGTGCTGAGCCTCTGCTGTTGGGGCACAGTGGCTCTGTGTAACTCTGGCCTGTAGAAAACCCCACTATATATATATAAAAGGCTGGTTTCAAAGGACCCCGTAATTAATATCAACAGACTGAGGAGGTAGCTTTCCAGTCTTGGGCACAGCCATTGCTTCTGCTATGAGAGACAAGGGTCTTTTCTCTTCTTGACTTTACAGGGCCACTTTGCCCAGCCCTCATCACAGATTGTCCTTCATTGGGTTACATAGTTTGATTTTAATCTTTAGTTTTGCTTTAATTAGATTATGGCAGCCCCTGTTTTTTGTTGTTGTTGTTGTTGGTTTTTTTTTTTTTTTTCTGTTTTAATTTGGGGTGTAGTATGTCCTTACACATAGTTGTTAGGAAACTCTTGGTGGTAGGGTAGGTATTTTTCCTCTCTTCATAATTCCCCTGTCTCCCACAAAGAGTACTTTGAAATAGTAAGGATGTCAGTACTTGGTGCCTTCTCAGATGCCTTTTGCTTATTCTGTTCATAAAGGATCCTGATGATATGTGGTTTTTCTGGATTTAAGTGCACATTTTAAAAGTTAATTAGAATTCTGTAGCTATTAAAAACCATGTTGTTAAAGAGCGTGTAGTGACATGGGAAGTGCACACATCACAGGTCTTTTTGGTGGGGCTTGACTATTTTTAGAAAGATCCCCAGATACCTCTCCTGTCTGATGTGCCCTCCATTGAGCTCAGTGTAGGAAGTGGATTACCAATAGGACTTGTAAAGGACGGTTCCCAGGCGGTCCTCTGTCTCCAGCTGCAGGAACCCATCTGCCCCGCACCCTTCACACAGTGCTCTGCCTGTAGGAACCGACCCCATCCTAGACGGTGGCCTTGGGCTTTTTGCTAAGGCTTGTCACATTAGATCCTGGGGAAAGGAAACTCTCAGTTTGATAATCGGAATGCATCATTTGAAGTCAAGCTGAGAGCTAACTCCCAAAAACTGAGGCTAGCCAGCCCCAGAGAGGTTGTTTGGTCCCAGACGGTGATGAGAACTCCAGAGAAACGTGGAGGCTTCGAGGGGCTTTGGCGAGTTAGTTCCCTTTCTGCTTAGTTGGTCTTCCCTTCCCCCTTCGGTTTGACCTGTAACTAATAAATTCTCTCTTCTCTCGGATTCTTTCTCTCTTTCTTACCCTCCCCTTCCCTCCTTTCTTTTTAAAAAATATGGTGTATGTGTTTATGTGTGCATGTATGAACACATGAACCTGTGGAGGCTGGAGGTCAGTCTTCTATTGCTCTCCACTGTAGGTTTTGGGACACTATCTTCTATTGCTCTCATAGAATCTGGAATTCACCAATTGGGCTAGATTGGCTGGCTAGTGAACTCCCTGTATCTTCCTGTCTTGGCTGAAACGTCCATCATGCCTGGCCTTTATGTGGGTACTGGAGATCTGAACACAACATGCACTTCATTCACAGAATCATCTCCTTAGCCCCCAAATAGTCTCAAAACTAAATTTGGTTAGGCATCTTAAAATCCGAATATGTAGCATAATCACATTTAAAAAAAACCACACACAGAGAGAAAGCATTGGAAACATACCAATTTTTTCTAAAGCTTTCATAATGAGCATGTTATAATTATTTTTAAATACTACATAATTAGAGGACCTAAATCTGCGTGTGTGTGTATGTATGCATGTGCGCTCACATGCATGTGCATGTAGTGTGTACATGTGTGTGTAGGGTCATGTGCCCATGCATGCTCATACAAAGGCTAAAGGAGAATAGCAGACACCTTCTATCTGTCTGTCTGTGTCCCTCCCCCCTCTCTCTTTCTCTCTCCCTCCTTCCCTCCCTTTCTCCCTCCCTCCCTTTCTCCCTCCCTTCCTCCCTTTCTTCCTTGACAGTCTCTTACTGAATCTACAGTTCAGCATTTTGGCCAGGGTGGCCATTCACCAGGCTCCTGGGATCTGCCTGTTTCTGCTCCGCACCCCACATGCTGGGATTGTAGGAGTGTGCAGCCATTCCTGTCTTTCACATGGTGTTTGGGATCTGATCTCAGGTCCTTTTGGCTTCACAGCAATCACTCTTAGTCGCTGATCCATCGCTCTAGCCCCAAATCCTTTTAAAATTGTATTTGTGTGTATGTGTGTGTGTGTGTGTATGTATGTATGTATGTATGTATGTATGTATGTGTCTAAGAGTGTCTGCTGCTTGTGTGCAGTTTCCTGTGGGGAACAAGAGCCAGTGTTAGAGCTCAATGGTCCTGGGGTTAGAATCGGTTCTGAGGCACCTGATGTGCAGCCCTCAAATTTCTAACTACTACACTTATTAAAGTCTTCTCATTTTGAATTGTTACTAAAAACTGAAATGTATGAGTTTCCATGTACCATATGAAGCGAATATTGTTACCAGATCTTAAATGAACTTAAATTTTACTTTAATACTTTTTATTGTGTGTGAATTATCTGGGATGATTAAAGCAAGCTGGATTTCTTTAACCATTTAGTTCATCTTATATTAGAGAGTACTTCAATAGAGATAAAAGAACGGTCTGGTGCTCTGATGGTCTTTCGTATTTACAGAGAGCTTATCTAAAGCCCATAACTGCGTTCCCAACACGTGTGCCTTCTTAACAAGCTCCGTCTGTCTTCAGTGGCATATTTGAGATGGCCTCCTCTGAGAGGGACATCACTCTGCTGACAGTGGGTGTGGCCTGTGTGGTCTCAGATCTCAGCAGACCACAGCCTCCCATAGTAGAGTGTTTGCTTCTCTGCACGTGTTTGCTGACAGCCGAGCGAAGGCTGGCTTTCCACTTGCAAGTGCATTCGCTCTTCCTGTTCCACAGACCTCAGTGGATGTGTTAATCTCCTTGATCTCACGGAAGGCACAGGTTGATAAAGCTGCAGTGAGTGTTATTAGGAATATATCAGGCATCCTGTCAAAGTGTGTCATAGATGGAGTCCATGCCAGCTGTAGAGCAATGGGAACCCTGTGCTGTGAAGCTGAACAGGTTGCTGCTTTGGGGAGTTCTTTGCTTGTGAGCTGTTTGGAGATTTTCAACCCCGGGGCTGTTAGAGGTCAGCTCTAGAGCTGGCTTAGAGAAATTAGTAGGAATTGTTAACCATTGTAGTCTTTTGGTGGTGGTGGTGGGGAGTTTTGAAAAGAACCTCCAAATAAAAAAAACCCCAACCCTTTAATGCATTTATTTAAAATCTGAATTCTATTTTATTGTTTAACAAATTGTGTTCTTAGTAGCCCAGGATGGCTTCGAACTTCCTATGTAGCCTAGGATGGACTTTGAGATTCTGTTCTTTCTGCCTTTTTCTGGGATGCTGGGATTGCAGGTGCATTCCACCATGTCTTGTTTATACAGTCTGAGGATTGAACCTAGGGCTCTGTGCATGTATTTCACAGTGACTCTGTGTTTCTCATGATCTTTGATGGCACCCACCCCTCCCGTTACTCTCTTGCACAGCCTCTTCCTATTGGTTTCTTCCTCTTTCTGTGTGATTACCCTGATTAAAATATACTTGATTTTCTCACAAAAATTTTGAAACATTTTCTTTTACATATATTTAGTTTTTGCTGAAATAAAGAGTTAAGCATTTACTAATACGAGTGTTAAGGATGGCCGGTCCTTTAATCTGCATTTCATCATACTTCCCAGCCATGGAGAGTTCGGAGTAGGAGGAACTTGGAAAGATACGTGCTGTGCCTTTCAGTGCAGAGATATGAAAGAACTATGTGCAGACTGCAGTTGCCTCAGGTTACAACTCAGGACCAGGTCCACAGATTCTTGCTTCTCTCTCCAGTTATCACCCTGAGCCCAAGGGGCTCCTTAGCCCCCAGACTCGCATGCTGACCTTAGCTCACCCCACAGGAGCAGCGCCTTGGTCGTTACGGCATGCTCTGTGTTCTAGATCAGGTAGGCTTGCTGGGATCAACTAGAAAAAAGATTCTTTTCAGAAAAAAAAAATGCAAAGAAAAACAAGAAAGATGAGAAATGTCCTTTCAACTCATTGTACACAGCTTTCTCCCCATTAAAATGTAGGGCCTAGGATATAAGGTCCAGAGCACAAGGTTTTACATCAGTGGTTAATCTTATCTAGGCTGTCTTTTAGAACAAGTGAGTAGCTCAGGAACCACAGTGTGAATGTGACCTATAGTAATGCACTTTAGAGAAGTTTGAACATCCTGTATAGTGGAAATAAATTTATGGTACATTTGATTCTGTAACATACAATCTATAGTAATTATTATGTTGTAGTAAATGTTCAGTTTTACCAACTAAATTGATTTTAAAACTCACCAGTAGATTGTGACTTTGATTTTGAAGTACATAATTGTCCTAAAAACACAAAGGATGCTGTTGTACTTTTTACACTGTCCCTCGAGGCTGAGTCAGGAGAACTAGTGACAGTCTTTATCTACCAAATGACAGTCAAGATTTGCATGTGGAATGTCTTTACCAGGCATATATGTTTGAACATTTGGTCCTGATGCTGGTGGTTTGGGGGAGATTGTAGAACCTTTTAGGCACTAGGCCTCTCCTTGAACCTATAGGATTGTAGGGTATAAAATTTGAAGGTTTTAAGCTAACTGAACTTCCAGGTAGAACTTTCAACCATGGTCTGACAAGATGTAAATAAACTGTGCCCCAAGCTTCTCTTACCACAGATAGACTTCCCCACCTTGATGGACCATTTCCCTGAACCATGAGTCAAAACATGAGTCTCTTCCCTTGTATTGCTTGTTAGGTATTTGTCACAGTGACAAGAAAAGCAGTGTCAGAAATTGTACTCAGAAGTAAGGCCATTGCTGTGACTGTGTTAGCTATAAGGCTATTACTAGGACCACATGGTCTCTAAGGCTGTTACTCTAACCATGGTCTGTAGGCCGTTGCTGTGACTGTGGTCTGTAAGTCATTACAATCACTGCCGTCTTTAGGCCTTTGAAACTGGTTGTGGGAGGAATGTGGAAAAGTTTGGAGTTGCAGGCTAGAAAGCCTTAGACTGCTGTAAGCAGAGCTTAATAAGACATTCTTGTTGGAGTTTGGAAGACCAGAATACCAGTGTGCATGTAGACAATAAGAGTAGGCTCAGGAGGTCTCAGTAGAGGACAGGAATCTGTTGGGAGCTGGGCTAGTGGCCATTCATGTTACATTCTGGGGAGAATTTGGCTGTTTTCTAAAACTGGAGATTCTAGTGTGTTAAAGATGTCAGGAACATGAGGCTCCTGTGGAAGAGAATTAGAACGAGCTGACTTCAGAGATAGCGGGCTTTCTTTGGTGGAAATGAGTTCGGCAGAGCATGACATTGGGGGCGCTGTGCTGTGGTTGCTCACTGCTTTGAGTCAGGTTTATAGTGAGTTGACAGAACAGAGCAGAGACGTGTGACGCCTGTGAACTTTGGCGATAAGAGTTTGCACAGAAGTGCTGTTGGTGAAGCAGTGGTGACTTTCAAAGCAATTCCTGTAACAGAGAGAAAGTTTACTCCAAGTGTGACCTTAGAATGACGGTGCCTCCAAGGTGCCATGCTCCAACCCACTCGTTGATACAAGTGCCTCCTAGCTTCAGCCGTACAGGGACTTCGGCCACTGCAGCTGTGGGGAGCTAACCTCCGTCTGCGGGCATAGCGTGGTGTGGTTATCCACATAGTACTGGTGTTGTGTGTAGTAAGAGTTATGGGGTTGTAGAGGCTTACATGAAGGTCCCAGGCTGAGCTAGGCCACATGTAGGAAGCAGGGTTGATGTCCCTGTGTGAAGTTTCTTGATAGGTTGTGTGTGCAGCTATGCAGGTGACATCTAAGTGACTGGATGTCAGGACTGTGGGGGCTCCTGTGGAGGAAAGCTGAGGGTACCAAGTAGAGCTGGCCAAAGAGAGAGTGGCTATCTGTGCTGCAGGCACCAGTGCAGTACAACCCTTCGGCCTCTGAGCAGTGTCAGCAGGAGCCCCAGGTTATGGACATGGAGCTTCAGGCTTTGCACTTGCCCTGCTGGGTCCCAGCCTTGCTCTGGCCAGGCTTTCCCTGCCGCCCTCCTGGTCCTCTCTATGAAATGGGAGATTTTCCCTCCATGCTACTGTAGGTTGGAAGTATGTTAATCTGTGTTTTGATTTTACAGGGGTTAGAGTTATAACATTTCTTCAATTCCGAGAAGACACCAGCCTTTTTACCAGCGTAGGAACTGTAAGACTGAGGTCTTTTAAAGTATGGACTAGACTTGTTTGCATCATGGATGGTCACGTGTCTGTGGGGTCTGTGGAACAATACTATAGCATCAGTAGAAGATGTCTTCCCCAGGCTCACCTGTGTGAACAGGTGATTCCCCACCCCCACCCCCCTGTGGTAGCTATTTGGGGGAGGTTGAGAAAGCTTTGTGGCCTGGGGCCTCCCTGGCAGGGGTAGGCTGCAGGTGCTGGGCTGGGCTTGCAGGTCTAGGCTGTCTCCACAGTGTCTGGAGCTCTCTGAATCCTGCCCAGTAAGATTTGAGGAAACCCCTCCCCAAGCCTCTGGTGTTCCCATTGGCTGTGGGAAGCAGGGCTCTCCACCCACCATGCTGGATAGACTATATTACTTGTATTGGGAGTCAAGCTAGGATCCCGTTAAGTTGCTTCAGCGTTTATTTGGTCACTTGGTTGAGAACGCGGATCGAAAGCAATTTGGAGGAAAATAGCAAGATCCTTATCTCGGGCCACACTGAATCTGTCCTGTGGAAAGCTATCCAGTGGAGCAGGTGGGTCTCATGCTGTGGTTTAAAATTTAGGATTTATTTAAGAGAGTAACACTGGGTTGAGTATATGAATGGATGCCTTAGGTGATTAATTCACTTTTCTTTAAAACATTGACCTGTGTCTTAACATTTTCTAATAGTGTAATCCTTAAAGATGAGAATTGGAATTTATTTATCTTTGATGTGTATGTGCATGTGTGAGAGAGAAGGTGGGGAGAAGGGAGGGAGAGAGAAAGGAAAAGAGAAAAGGGAGAAAGGAGGGAGAGAGAAAGGGAGGGATCATGAGAACACATGTAGGCTTAGGATAGAGAAGTCTTGCTTTCTTCCTCTCTCTGTTGCCCTGGATTGCGGTTCCTCTGTTTGTGTCTTTGAGTTCTCTGGTTTTCTGTGCTAGTGTGTTAGCAGCTGCACTTGCATAAGGTGCTCTCACTTGTTTGTTGTCTGCTGTAAATAAACTTGAAACTGCTTGAGGCCAGGCCAGGCCATGCTGCTTCCTTTTTTCCCCTAGTGGCTGGGTGCAGACAGTAGGACGGATGCCTCCTGGCTGAGGGAGGCAGGGCTGCCGGTGCTGGGGAGGTTTCCCTACTCGACCGGCTATGAACCTTACCTTTTGATTCCTCCCTCACTGTGATTTGGAGAGAGTGATTTAACCTCTTTCTTTCGTTTGAAGAACAGAGACAGGGATGGCTTCTGCTTCATAGGTTATTACTGACTTCTCTACTGAGTGCCCAGTCAATGCCATTATTGTATTTCTATTCTGTTTCTTGTGGCTTAAGGTAGGAAGTGGGAAAACCCACTGTAATTGTTTTTGAGAGCCATCAAATACGTCTTAGAACTAGAGTTCTTCCCGTCTGAGGAACCCATAAACATGAGAGAGTGGAATTTTGAGATCTAGCTTTTCTACACCCTCTTTGGCTCCAGCTGTTACTTCTTGTGCATGCCCCCTGCCCTGCTTGAGATTGTGATAGGTGCTTGGCAGATCCTAAGCCATGTGGCCAGATGCTCTGGTGTGACTACGGATGAAATATCTTGTTGCAGTGAGGGGCAACAGCAGCTTTTTCTTTGGAAGTTCTTAGTTGTTTATTTAACTGGACGTGTGTGTGTGTGTGTGTGTGTGTGTGTGTGTGTGTGTGTGTGTGTGTAGTTTAGATTAATGTACTTTTCAGTTTTTAAACATTATACACTATATTTAAGAGTACTTTTTCCTCTTCAATTTGATGTACTTCCTTTCCAGAAAGTACATGAGATCTGCTCACCAAATTAAAGTAACCTAACAAGCCAGAAAGGTAACACAAGTCCATCTTAGAAAAGTAATAAAAGCGTAAAGACTCGGCAGCCACTGCTCCAGGCCCTAAGCTATGCTTGGCGTTGTGAAAGTGACGAGCAACAGCCGTATTTGCCGTCCTCTGACACCGATTTCCCTTGTAGTCTCTTTGCTCCCATTGTACGTTTCTAATTCACCATATCATTCCCTGTGACGTAACAATGGCGGGCATGTCTGGCTTGTTTATATAATGTAACCAGCTGAATTGCTTTATAGCATCTTTTATATTTTAAATGGTAACACACTACACTTCAATGACTTGATACAAATATGAACGTGCATTTTTTTACTATTCCATTTTTTTTTAGGATAGATCTCTTCTAGTTTGTAAAATAGAATTGTAAAGCTCTTGAAACACGTTGCTACATTTTTTAAAAATAGAAGTGTACCTTTGTTTTTATTCATTGTGGTATGAAAGACTATGCACTGGACAGTTTAAGAACAGGATCAGTCCACTAAGTTTTAGAGTTGTGTGGTTGGTATTAGTCTGTTTTTAATGACTGTAAATGAAATACCCAAGACAGACCAACCCAAACTTCTGTAAGCCAAAAGTTCAAATATGGTAGCACAAGCTCCAGGCACAGCCCCTGCTGGCTTCATCACTTTATGGCAGATAGCAACAGCTGGGAGCTGGGACTTGTGTGAGCAAGAGGTCCTGTTGCCAAACAGGAAGCCCAAGTGAAACTGGAGCTCTGAGAACCACCTTAATCCCTGCCGAGGGCACACCTGCAGTTGACTTTGGGACTTCCCACTAGGCCTTACTGCTTAGAGGTCTCAGCATGTTATAGTAACTGCCACTCTGGGGACAAGTTTCTAACACATGAATCTGTGGGGACAGACCATATCCATGGCACACTGTAAGCCACGAAGGAAGGGTCCTTATTCAGCAGTAGTTCAGACAACCCCTGGTCATCCTTTCTGTTGTTCTTTAGTAATTCTTGTTCTACTTGATTTCAGTCAGTAGTCTTGTGGACCCATCTGGGAGTTCCAGAAATCCAGACTAAGCCTACTGGTATTTTCTCAGAGTTGTTCAAACATGCATTCAGAAACCTCTGCCCAAAAGTACCTGGCATAGTCCTTCTTGCGGGCTCCGAGATAGCCCCAAATAGCCTGCCCTTGTGGAAGACAAGTACTCTGGCCTGTGGCTGGTTGCAAGTGCTGCTGGGAAGTAGGACCCAGTGTTCAAGGAAGCACGGAGGTTGCACACAGTTTCACACAGTAGGCACATGCTCTCCATGGAGGAGAAATGTTTAACTGCAATGTAAGACAGTC
Organism: Arvicanthis niloticus; assembly: GCF_011762505.2. Taxonomy (NCBI): domain Eukaryota; kingdom Metazoa; phylum Chordata; class Mammalia; order Rodentia; family Muridae; genus Arvicanthis; species Arvicanthis niloticus. Next base: position 8,282,284 of record NC_133436.1, on the reverse strand, counting down.
TAAGCACATATTAGATTACAGTGAGAACCTGTCAAAAGTACCAAAGAAAGACTATGCGCCAACCACTGTGATCAGTTATATGAGTCCTTAAGAACTACCAGCTTAAAGGATGCTTCATTCAAATGAACAAGTGAATGCCAAGTGAACATTCAAAAATATATCTGAAATTATGACTAATAATATCAAGCAAAGTAGTGCCAGTACATCAAGAAATCAATGTATGTTACAGCTAGTAAATGGATTGACAGCTCATTCACTGGAATCTTCTACAGCAAGTAGTTTCTGAAATATTTATATTTGACTTGTACAGATTTAAATTGGGGCGCGCGCACGAGTTCGTGTGTGTGTGTGTGTGTGTGTGTGTATGTGTGTGTGTGTGTGTGGGGGGGGTCTTGTCTCTTCTGATTGGAGTTCATGAAAAGTAGCATCAAACTATCCCAAATATTTTAAGTCTCTGGTTTTCCAGGAGCCTTCTGGGAAATCTCAACAACAGTTTTAGATTCTGCAAATTGTCAGATCTGAATGCAGTGGGATAAAGGTGGGTAAGAACTGTAGTTGGCTGCATACTTAACTGAAGTGCAACAGAATTTTCAGAAGTAAGCATAGCAGGTGACATGTAAAGGACCTAAAGAGATGTTGTCTTAGGTAGTCAAGCGTATAAGTTGGTGTGTAAGCCACAGGTGGCACATGGGACCTTTGCTTGTAGATAGGGGATCCTGCCAGCTCCATTAAGAACAAAGCAATAATCCAAGAAGCCTTTGACGTGGCAGCACAACCAGATTTTAGTTTGCATGTATGTAATTCGATTCCAAAACAACAATAAAAAAATTAAGAAAATCAGCTTTGACTATAAGAAGTAAAATCCCTTCTCTGTGAACCTTCTGTAACTTATCACTAACAGATTCACATATATGTACCCTTTTGTGGCATATAAAAGAGGTTTCTACACCTAAATTATGTTTAATAATTAATGTTTTCATACTTTACCTTGGTCTAGTTATATCCAGTGGGTAGTCATAAAGTTAACTCCGTTTAGCACCAGTGAGATGTGGCTCAGTGGTTAGAGCACAGGCTGCTCCTAACTGACAGGTTAGAGCTGGGGACCTGGGTACAGTCCCCAGCACATACACAGCAGCTCACAGCCATTCGTGTCTCCAGTTTCAGGGACTCTCTTGTCCTCTTCTGGCCTTCGAGGGCACTTAATGCACCCGGGGCTCGGATACAAGCTATAAGTTATCTAAAGATTTAGTCAATCCAGTATTATAATAGGGCTTCTTATCAGATAGTGACTCAGCTTGATTAAGTGTGAATTTATATTCTGTGTTAGCTTATTCAGTTAGTAAAGTTACAGAAGTTCAGGAACGATCTGTGGAAGAGCAACAACTTCTTCATAATTTAATTGCTGTTGAACTACAGGCTCATTTCCCCCTAATTTGTGGCAGTTTTAATAATACCCACTTTATAGAAGCATGCTTTATTTGTAAGGCATTTGAAACAACTCTCATAAGACGCATTGTGACCAACTTCGGCATAGCTGTCTAGAGGTAGGAAATGCAGTGAGGAGCAAAGGCGTCCTCTGAGTTTCAGATATGGAAGTAGAAACTCTCATTCTCAGGCAACACATTACATTCCAGCTGTGATTAAGCACTAGCACAGGGGTACAGAATCTACCACCGCATAGGTGTGTGCCTGGCGGGCATGAATCTTAATTGATTTGAGTGCAAATCATGGTGGATAAGTAGACAAGGCAGAAAAATGAGCAAATCATTCGCTTTGTCATCTTTCTCTCAGAAGAGACATGATCCCCGTTACCCATTAATCTGTTTATAGAGATTAGCAGATGATCAGACCATGAAACCCACAGAAATCACACCAAGAATTGGCAGCCATTCCTTACTCTTAGGCCAGTGGTGAGGGCCAAGGCATAAGAGGAGGCGAATTTACCCCGGCCCCTGATTACGAGCTCCACTCGGAGATCCTGAAGACGGGGTCTACATCCTGTCAGTTCCAGTTCCAGTTCACAGCTGGCAAACTGGAGTGGAAGACCAAGCTGATTTTACTTAGGCTGCTGCAGGGAAAAGTACTTATTGATAAACAGGAGTAGAAGCAGGGAAAACCTGGCTTTATGAAACGTGGGCGTCACTGCAGAAGCAAAGGTGAATCTTGTCTTAGGACCGGGACAGCCTCTGAGATTACTTCTTGTTTGTTGTCTGTCATATTCAGAGCTCAGAAGCTGTGCAGGATATATCACAAGGCACAGATATAATGTCCAGTTCTCTGAACTCTTTGTAATGCTGAGTGTCTTCATTTGGATCAGGTAGTTGAAGGAGTTCATATGATTGTTTTGCCTGTGCGTGCGTGCGTGCGTGCGTGTGCGTGCTATATGTGGGTGCTAGAAATCCAACCCTGGTCCTTTGCCAGAGCAGTCAGCACTCTTAACTACCGAGGTCTCTCTCTAGCCCCTGAAGTAGTTTAAAATTGAGTCTTGGAGATTATTTCTTCAACTGCCAGATCTGTCATCTTGAGGATGCATTGTAATTTTATATATCATTAAAATTTATTAATCATTAAATTGTAACAGTCCCTTTTAAATACGTTGGTTGTAGGATCTAGGGGAATATCAGAAATTACAGTATTGAAAAATATGTTAAAATCAGTGAGGTATAGTTTTGAGTTTTGCTTTTAGCTAAAGTTTTAGTGGGATTTGTGTATGGCCAGGCAAGGCTTCCTTTACATGGTCCTGATAAAGTCACAGAATGGGATGTGGGTCAGGGAGGGACAAGTGCGATGTGCTTTTACTGTGTGAATTTGGTTCAGTCTTTACCTGCCAGGAGATTGTGGATGGCAGCTGAATAGCACTGTTCCTGTGCTTTCTCCTTTCTCTTCAGGAAGCAGTTTGTTATGTTTTAATTGACTGGTGAGTTAGTCTGAGACAGGGCACTTGTTCTGTGTTTAGGCGGGCCTAGGACCCATTGCCTTCCTGCCTCGCCCCCCAGTTGCTGGGATTCCAGGTACAGTTTGTGTCTTTATAAGTCCTGTTGGGCTTTTTACCTGTTTCTGGTTCTTTTGCTATTATAAACATTGTTAAATGTGTCTTTCCAGCTCTTTCCAATTGTTTCAATAGAGTAAAATCCTGGGGTGTCAGATCGGTCTTAAGTACAGGATTTTTCTGTTCAGTTGGATGTAGTAGGGGCCCCCTTTTTAAGGTCTTTATAGGTTACCAAATGCTCAGAATATTTGTGCAAACACCCAGAGTTTATTCTTGTGCTATAGTGATGATTTCAGTTGTTATTAGGCTCTGGAGATGGGTACTTGCTACCAAGCCTGGTCATCTGAGTGTTATTCCCAGAACCCCTATAAAGGTGGCAGGAGAGAACTGGACTCTACAAAGTTGTTTTGTTCACTTGTGTGTCATGGTGTGTGTATACCCCGACCCCGACCCCAAATTAAGGCTGGGGCAATGGATCCATGCTTAAGAATACTAGTTACTCTTGCAGAGGATCTGAGTTTAGTTTCTAACACCCACAGTGGGTTGTCCACAGCTGCCTGTAACTCCAGTTCATGAGAATCTGACGCCCTCTTCTGGCCTTCCTTGATACTGCATTCACTTTGCATAAACCCACACACAGACACATAACATTTTATTTAAAATAAGATATAAAAATAATAAAATACGTTAACACATTTCTTGTATCAATATCTTGTGTTAATCCACCGTTTTCATTTTTTCCTGTTATGTTTTGAAAACATCTGCACGTCTTTCCTCACTGACCTTCCTGAGGGTAGCGACTGTCATGGCAGGTACTCTCTTCACCCCGTGGCTGTTTCTACTGCACGAAATTCCCAGGGTGTGTAATTAAGTGCATGGAGCTGTCGGTGGCTGTTCTGGATGCTCATAAGGCACTCCCGCAACATTTCAGTTTATTATGACCTGTCTAAAATAGTTTCTAAAGAAGTAGAAGAGAGACTATGGGGGAGGAAGCCGTCTGAAGAGAGGAGGATGGGAGTGAGGGTAATGAGAGCAAAGAAAGACAAAGCACTGCATGTTTTTTCTCATGAGTAGAAATATACATACACATACACACACACATATATATTACACACACAAACATACACGCACATACATGTACACACATATGCATACATACATACATACATATACACATGTATACTTTTTAAACTTCGTACTGATTCTTTGTAAATTTTACTTTATGCACCCCAACCCCACTCCTCTCCTTCTCATAGCTGCCCTCCACCCTTGCAATGTTTCCCCAACTGAGAAAAAAAAAAATGCCATTGTGCAAGCTGTAAGTGTGTCAGTGTGCCCCACAGTGTATGCCTCTGTCCACACTTTGCCTGCATGTTCATTGCAATGACTCATTGATCTGGGTATGAGGCCTCTGGTTCTGCTATTCTATAATACTGGACCCTCACTGGGATTTCTCTCGGCCATCCTGTTGTTTCTCTGTGTCATGGAGGTCCTATAGTTTTGGATCTGCAAGACCAGCCCCTTCATGAATTGCAGCAGTTCATAGAAGGAGTAGACGTTGAGGTGGGTCTGAGTCTGAGAGGCATCTGAGCTGGTCCACTCACCTTCTCTCTGCTCTCATGCTCATGATGAGGCCAGTTCACCAGCAAGCCCCACAACCAGAGCCAACTCTACCCTGTGGCCCAGGCGAGGTGCAGGGCCTGCTCTTCCAAGTGCTGCAGTAGGTAAGGGATGTGGCCAGTCTCCCCACTCTTATGAGCCTGGGGCCAGCTCTTCTGCCCATCACTGGTAGCAAAGGTAAAAGGGATGGGAGATCTGTGCCATTGCGCAGCAGACAAGAGACAGTGTCTGCTTTCCAGCTCTGATGACCTTGGGGCCTCCTGCTGCTATAGATGGCAAGGGGTGAGGGTGGGGGAGGGCATTTCTCCCTTGCCCACACTGTTACATGGTAGACAAGTTGTGGGACCAGCTCTCCAGTGCTCACACTCACCCTTCAGTGTCAGCTCACCCATGGCCCTGTCACCAGAGTCAGCTCTGTTGTGCTGTCCAGGCAAATGCAGGGCTTCCTTCCTCTGTAAGAGTCTGTAGCTGGTGAGGGCCAGGGCTAGCTCTTTTGCTCTCATGACCCCAGGGCCAGGTCTCTTGCCTGCTGCAGGTGTTGAGGGGCGAGGAGGGTATCTCTCCATTATCCTGACTCACTGGCAACTCCCACAATGGTTACTGCTGGGTCTGCTCTTTCGATCTCATGCCTCCAGGGCCTGCTCTTCCACTCTCAGACCTTCAGGGCCTGCTCTCCCCCGAAAATGTCCAGGTGAGGGCTGGGGCCAGCTCTGCACAGCCCTCAGACATCATGTCTCCAGATAGCAGCCCAGATTAGGGACATCTGCTTGGCCTTTGGTGAAAACAGACATCTGCTGCTGCAGGGCCTTGGACACAGATGTAGCCTCTTGGTGGTAACACAGGCTAGGACCCCACCGTGGTCCCAGGTGACATCACTGGCTACTCTCAGCAGCCTGCTCCTCACTACCCTCAAGTCTCCAGTTCTGCCTCTCTTCACTGTGCCCACATCCTTCTCTTCACTTTCTCTTCAGTTCTCCACCACTGACATGCTCCTCCTAGTGTCTCTGAGAGTCTGGGGTCTGTCCAGGAGTGCCCCCAGGAGTGTTATGCCCATCTGTGCATTATGGCACTGGGTGGGGGTCATCTTGGGCATGGTCTGCCTCCTCGCTACTGCCCCAGGCCTGTGCAGCACCAGACTGGTAATTGTCTCAGGCTGGCTCCCTGTCCAGACCCCTGGCACCGTACTGATCATCACCTTAGGCTCTCCTTTTCCAGGGACTGTTAGGTTACTAGTCACTCCGATGTCATAGGTCAGAACATTGAGCCTAGGTAGACCTAGCCTCTCTCCTCCCTGCCACCTACTGACGCACATATGACACGGCGGCCACACCTGCAGCGCCTCTAGGGGCAGCAGCACATACACTTACACGCCATATTTATATATGAGGTGTAACAGGAGGAGTTCTGTTTGGAGTTGGAGAGTGGTGTGGGGCCAGACATAAGCAAGATACAATGATAGATGAATGGAAATGTCATCATAAAACAATTAAAAACAAGAGAAATTAATAAAGAATAGTTTGAAAAGAATTCTGTATGGTATAATAGGCGGGCATAGTATTTGAGAGAAAATACCCATCTTTAAACCTTTGATTCGAGTGTGCCTCAGTTTTGTGGTCTTTGTTGCACCGCAACGCTACCCCTGACATAAAGACTTGGTGCTTTTCCTTTGACACTTCTCTGGTGTGAGGTTCTGGATTAGCTGGTAGTAAGAAAGCCACAGGAAGAAGCTAGAGTGAAGGCTTTTCTTAGGGTTTTCTAGTGTTGCGATAAAACACCGCGGCCCAAATAAACTTGAGGAAGAGGGAAAAAGATGGCTGGGTGTAGTGGGAGATGCTCGCCTGCTCACAGGCAGCCTTCATGATGTGTGTGGCTTGTGTTTTGTGCTCTTGTCACTTCGCCTCGTAGCCACAGTGCACATGCCTCCTGTGTGGCCAGCCTTACTGATTCTTGGCACGCTGCCTTTTGCTTTCTCAACACGCTCATGTTTTCTGAGGATGAAATGTAAATGAACGAGCAGGACTAATGAAAGGCCGAAGCACACTTTGCTTTTGGGTTCCTCATACTAGGCTTCTGTTTCTGTTTGCACAGTGGAGTTACACACCTTAGATACTCGGTTAGAATCTCCTGGGTGTGGTACCTGGCTGAGAGTTAATGCAGAGCCTGTCATTAGGTCTCTGTTTCCTCTTGTCCTCATATAACCAGAATTGCCTTCTTTTCAAAAGCAGCTCACTTGCTAGTGGCCTTTAAAGTAATTTTTCAGAATTGGAATAGTAGGCGATTAAAATGGGCTAGCAGAGGTCCTTCCCTGTTCCCTGGGATTTGCCAGATGCATCGCTGTTCTGTTTCCTCAAAAGACAGATGAGGCAACCTTCCCATGTTGGAGTGCAGATGACTTGTGCGTCTTCTGAAGTATGCATGGAAGTCTCTACCCCAGAAAGCCTTCCACCTAGGACGTCAGCACTCTGACTGGTTTCTTGGAGGCTCACCAGAGCACCAGAGGGCTGCAGGTCTTGCCCTCACCTGCTTGTTAAAAGCAGCTTTATTGTGTTGCATTTCATGTGTTGTGTAATCTGCTCGTCCAGTGTGTCCAGAGCCGTGTTTGGTGAGTATAGAGCTGTACAACCATGGCCATGTGAAAAAACCTTTCAGCTGCAGATCCACCCATCTTGTCTCCATCCTTCCCAGTCTGCCTCAGCGTGCATGGATTTACTGATTCTGGATGTTTTATATACATTTAACCATATGTGATCTGAACTGGCTCTTTTCACTAGTGTAATGCTCTCAAGTTTCATACATGGCACAGTGTGTGCTGATCTCCACTCTTCTGTATGGCTGAGAAATGTTCCACTAATCATGGACTGCACTTTATCTGCTCAGTGGGGTACCGGGGTGTTTCAACATTTTGTCTCTTAGGGGTAATGCTGGTGTGGCTGTGCATGTGCTAGTTTTGTATGCTATGTCTTGATTTTTTTTTTAGTATCTATCCACCTGGGGATAGAATTGCTAATCACTTACTTGCTCAGCATGGCCCCACAGTTTGACATTCTCACCAGCAGTATAGAGGGTTCTGTTTCCTCTGCTTTGTTGACACTTACTGACTGCCGGCCTGTCCTCCTAGGTGTGGACCGCTCACTGGGTCTTGATTAGCGTTTCTCCTGCATCACGTCATTGTCCCTTTTGGACAGGTCTCTGGTCAGATCTACGACTTGCAAATGTTTCTTCCTGTATTGTGAGCGTTGTTACCTTCTCATTTATAATTGCACAGAAATTTTGCATTTTGCTGATGGCAGTTCATCAGTTTCTTGGCCTTTGTTTCTTTGGCAAAGGATTTTGTACCAGAAAGATAGCACTGCTGCATGTAGGGTCTTAACAAAACACTCCTGTTTGCTGCCAAAGTGTCTTAGCTCTTGCACTTCTTTGGTCCATTTCAAGTTCACTTTCTTTGCCTCGAGCTCCAGTTCGTCCTTTCCAGGATGCCTGGCTGTCCATGCGCTGTCTGTTGTACTATTTCCTCTGAACGGTGTTGATCATTGAAACTGAAACTTGGCAGCCTTTGGAATAGGGGTTTGTTGCAGATTCTCAGTTCTGTTCCATCGGTGATACATCTGACTTTACTGTCTTGCCATTTCTTTGTGGCGTGATACGGAGCTGGTTAATCACAAAGCTTTGTGGTAAGCTGTGAAAGTAGGGACAGGAGCCATCGTTTTTTATTGCTGTCCAGGAGTATACTGGTCTCCGATCTCTGTGACGCTGCATGGATGTGGTGCACATACCTCTCTCCCTTGTTCTTTCCATGGTAGAGTCTGTGCACAATGTGTGTCAGGGTATATATTGCCTCAGTAAAGGTCCTGTGTGCACCGAGTGAGAAGAAGATGACAGAGGTTGTAGAGATTAATCAGCTTGGTATTAAGCTATAAAGAAACGGTGAGAGTCAGTACAGGTATAATTGCCCTTGTAAGAGGATTTATTACTGAATGTAAAGGAAAATTTCAGATAGGTGAACACATTTCTCTATCTGAGAAATGTGTCACCTTTGTGTAGTTTGGTATTTTAAATGATGTTGGTTTTCCCTGTTAAATTCTTTTAAATATTTTATAATCTTCCTTAAAACTAAGTCTTAAAAGAGTCTTTGTGCTCTCATGCATAATCTGAAACCGGGGTCAGGGACAGATGAGGTTAACTGATACCAACAAATATGTTGAATTTGACTTTCTGTAAATATTTTCACTTTCAAAACTGGTGATTTTTTCCCTTTTGTATCAATTTGTTTGTTTTCTTTTCCTTTTTTAAATAAAATTTCCCATCTGTTCTTTTCCCTAAAGGAATCCATATATATATATATATATATATTTTTTTTTTTCCCCTGTTATAAGTGAAGTGCTTACTTAGCTTTGTTGTAGCTTGACTCTTTGTCAAGTATTGCTTCTCCTGTACATGCTGCAAAGTAAGTAGTGTTATTTCACTTTAATACCAAAAAACCCCTAAAAACAAAAAACCAAACCTGCACCACCCTCCCCCCCCAAAAAAAACAAAACAAAACAAAACCAAACCAAATCCAAACGACAGCTTTTTGGGTTATAAAATATAGGTGTACTTCCTTTTAGTGATAACAGTAAACAGAGCCAAGAAGGGTAGAATGAACGTAAGTGTAGAGTGCCTGCTGATGACACTGAGTGCCAGGCAGTGTGACCCTAAGTCCTGAGACAGGAAGCAGGCAGAGGAACCTTTTTCTTCCTGGATACCTGTGTCAGGCTGAGTTGCATGGAGGCATCCCCAGGCAGCAGGGTGGAGAGGCAGATTGAACTTTGGAGCTGAGGTGGTTGGAGGCTGAGAGAGAATACTTGAGAGGAAGGAAGAATACAGAAAAGGGCTGCAGGCGCCTGGTGTCTGTCAGGCCTCTGGGCTCTGCAGCCACAGACACACGTGTTTCGGGCACACCCTGCTAACGATCAGGCAGAGCCAGCCACTGAAGCGCTGCTGTTCAAGAATGGTCCCCAGAGCCAGATGGAAGGCCAGCGTGACGATGAAGAGTCTTTTGTGCTGGCCTTAGGGCACTCGGTACAGACTTGGAGTTCCTAGCTTAGCGGCAGTGCCGGACTGTGCCTAGAGAAAGGCTTCTCTGCTTCTCTCTGCTATTAACCCTAATCAGACTTGAAAGGAAGTGTGACGGTTGCAGGGACTTGGAAATCATTCACAGCAGTCTACCCTCACCCCGGATCCTAAAGCATAGCAGTAAATCCAAGTAACATTAACTCTATGGCATCGATAGCCAATAAGAAATGACCAGCTACAGTATATGGCTGCAATTTCAGCCTTGAGAAGGCTGAGGCAGAAGGCTCATCCTGGGCTACATAGTAAGCCCTTCCAAAACAGAACAGAGCAAAACAGAAACATAAGACTCGTCATTCCAGCAAGCAGGAAAATATGACTGACAGCCAGGGTAACTCTGCACTCAGCGACGACAATCCCCGAGATGTAAACAGTAATGGCAGCAGCCAGAAGTGCTGTTACATAGACAGTGACCTTTAAAGACCTAAAACACACAAGAAGATTCTTGTAGAGCGCCCTGGGATGAAAGGTTTGCCCTCTGCAGTGACAGCCAGAGCAGGGTGCTCCGTGAGGTGGACACTGGTCTGTGAACTTGGGAGCATAGCAGCAGAAAGTGTGGATGTGATGCAGAGAGAGCAGCCAGGAGGCACCGAGCACAGGCTCAAGGGGCACAAGCAGCTGAATTCCAGACATGGATGGTGTGGGCACACTGGTGCAGGAGAGACTAGTGGCCGAGAGAAGCATTTTAAAGAACAGTTTCACGCGCAGGCTTCGTTCACGCGCAGGCTTCACGTGCAGGCTCCACTCGCAGGCTTCATTCACGCGCAGGCTTTATTCACACGCAGGCTTCATTCACGCACAGGCTCCACTTAGCAAGGAGCCCTACAGCAAGCTTGTCACCCTGAGGTCACTGCGTACTCCGTTGGTTGTCAGCCCTGTCTGTGAGTGGCATCAGCTTTCTCCTCCATACCACTGTTCATAGTAGCTTTCCTCCTATGTTCATACCCCTGGAGCTCTGACAGAACCAGCTTCCTTTGATCCAAATCAGTTTTTCTTAGGTTTCCTTAAAATCTTTCCTTCCAAAGGCTTTGTCTTTGTTATGTTTAGTCATAGCGTTGGAAGGATTGTAATTATCCTTAAATTAATGGTTACTTAGTTCAGTTCCTTAATTTGCATTTTTCTGGAATGTGGGGAGTACTACCTCATCTCAGACAGTGTCATAAAATGTTGAAAATTATCTGAGTTAGGAAACGCCTTGACTTTTACATGATTTTTCAAGTATGAAATGTGTGCATGTGTATTCATGGTGTGTTGTGGCAGCAATCATCAGGTGAACACAGAGTTTGAGTTCGTTTTGCATCCGGTGTCTGTGTCACCATGGTGTCTTGTGTTTGTCAGGATGAGACACTTTGAGCAGAGAATCTGCTAAATATTACCTGTGTTAGTGCCTCTTAACCTTTTTGGGGACCACAGACTGAGAAGGTGATGGCAACTGTGGAGTGGAGGCAGAGGTGCACAGGCGTCCGTGAGGTGCGCTCTGGGCTTTAGGAGATTCACGGGCACCACGGGCGAGCGAGGGAGCCGTGTGTGTTTCATGCACTACCTTCATGTGTACATGTTGGTTGCACATTGAAAATCCTTTCAGAAGCTGCCTGTGGTTTTTATGCCTGGAATACACAGGGCCTCAGGCTACATTGCCAGTCAGTACGTTCCACATTGGCCTTGGTATTCAGATGCACTTAGGGGTTTTGTTCTCCTGTGTGGGAGAACAGTACAATTAAACCAAGGACTTGTGTGTTTTTATCTGGAAGCCTTGAACCTCTGTTTAAACTCTCCTCAGTTTACATGGTTTTATTTGTAAAAATTGTTTCCGTGAGGTAAATCTTACACGTGTATCTCCATTTCTTTTATTTTGGGTGATTTTTACTTCTTAGGAGCCAGCTTACTGTGCTTAAGTCTTCCACAGTTCCTTAGGGGTCATTCTCTCAAGTAGAATGTGGGCTGGCTTTAAGGGCCACTGTTCATACATCATGACTCTGAACCCTCAATGTCCCACTAGGGTACAATGGACCTCCATGTGTGGCGTGCCACGCTGGTGTGCTGCTCTTGAGGTTAGGATGCACTTCTGTACTGTAAGCTGTTAGAAAGTGTAGCACATACATTATGCACAGTGTATACACTTGACAATGATAATAAACACATTTCTAGTTGGTGTGTTTACTGTTCCTTTACTGGTGTGTGTGTGTGTGTGTGTGTGTGTGTGTGTGTGTGTGCGCGCGCGCGCGCACATGTATACACATGTGTATTAGCACTGTGCTTGTTAGAACAGCGTGCTGTTGCACGAAGGTCACCATCCCTCGCCTGTGTGCTGAGATTACTGACTGCATCAGGGCCTGCTAGTGGCTGACTTGCACGCTCTGCAACATTTGCACAGTGACAGAGTCACCTAGCGATGGACCTGCTGGAACATACCCCAGTGTTGAAGAAACGCGTGACTAGAGATGGGAAACCTCACGTGGGAAGAAAAACCATCACAGTAGTGTTAGACAACTGTGTGCCACTTTGCCCATCTGTCTACCCGCTAGAGCAGAGTGGTAGGCTGAGTGAGGCCTGCGGAGACAGGCTCACAAGCTTCTGTCTCCTGTGCATGTCCTCATTTGATGTTGGGATGAAACAAAATCTCTGACTGCCTCAGCCACCCCAGTTTTCTCTGTCCATCTTGCTGTAGCGTGCCAGCCCCTTGCTTCCTCCTATGAGAAGGAACTCAGGTCCTTTCTATGTGCTGTTCTTTGTCTCAGCACTCCCCAGCCACCCAGCCACTTCTGGTCGGAGCTTTGAAGTTTCCACTGAAGTATTCTTCGAAGAACCTTTGTTTCCTGCCTGGTTCCCTGGGTCTGTTCTGGCTGGCTGTTTCCTATGACCTGCCGTGGGTGAATAAGCCTCAGCTACACTCTAAACTGTTGTGGGTGTGTAGTTCCATGCTTGTGGGTGGATTTTTGTGGTTTTGGAGCCAGGGTCTCACTTTGTAGCCTTGGCTAGCCTAGGACTTGATATATAGAGCAGGCTGCCAGTGAACTAACAGAGACCTGCTTCTTCCTCCCAAATCACTAAGATTACAGGTGTGTGCATGCCTCTCCATAGCTTGGTCTTGAAGTCAAAGGCGGGGGCAACCACTCCTCTGTCTGGTGCTGTGTCCCAGCTCAGTTCTGTGTAGTCGGGTCAGTGCTGAGCTTGCTGAGTCCAGTATCCCCCCAGGAGCTGACCTGTCATTAGACACCTTCACATACTACGGTGTGCAACAGTCAGTGTGTACTTTCAACTGTAGACACGTTGGAATAAAGTCCAGGTAACAAAACAGAAATGGCTAACAGAAAATAACATCTTCAAACATTTTAACAGCTATCTCGTCTCCTACAAAACCCTAACTTTAACAGAAAAAGATATTAATGTTAATTCAGATTTTGGAGGGCGTGTCTTCCCATTCCTCTCAGGCTAGTTTTTCCTCTTAGGTGTAAACACAAAAGCTTGTGTGGCCTGAGCACTTAAAGGTGCCGTGCATTTATGTGGAGTTCTTGGTGGAAAGGGTAAGCTCTGTCTGGGAGAGAGAGGTTAGAGGTCGACCTTTGATCTGGCTGGTAGAAATGAGTGGGCCAGGCAGTCTCTCAGTTCTCCACTGAAGCTACGGCCAGCCTAGGTCCTGTCCGTAACCTGGCTTTAGGCCGCTGCCCTTTCCCAACTGATGCGTGGGTTAGGGCGGCGGGAAGCTCTACTAGAGGCACGAAGCCTCATGCTGGCCTGGCAGTTAGCGCTGTGGGCAGTCCTCCTTCGCTCCCGTCCCTGGGGTGGCCCTCCAGCCACTGGCCCTCAAACCACGGTCTGTAGTGGCAGTGACTTTGTACGTCAGCCTTAGGGAGACCAGAAGCATCCTAGTGAGTCAGGTGTAGGGCAGCCATGGAGTGGCATTTGGATTGGACCAGGGCTCCAGTTCTGGTTTAGATGCTTAAAAGTAAGCAGCTAGGCTATGTCATTGGCCCATCCCTATGGCCTAAGAATCCTTCTGAGACTTCTGGGGTCCCTGGAATGACCCGGTAGGTAGCTTCAGCCAGGGGCTTGCTGGATGCCTTCAGAAAACAGTGCTGATGTGAAAGCATCCATCAGACAGTCACTGGGAATTGGCTGTCTGGGCAAAGGGTCTCTACTTAAAGTGGCCCTGAAGGTTCTGCTAAAGATTAAATTCAGTTATGTGTGGCATTTGGCAGACTGCCTGGCAGATGGCCAGGACTCACTGTTTAATGACAGCAATTACACTGTCCTAATAAAAATCATTCTTTATGTGTAACCAATTACAGAGATGATTAAAAACAGATATAAAGTCTTTTTATTGGTTTTAACCCTTGCCTTAATTTTGGGTCTTCCCGTGTCTGCCTCTTCCACCTTGTGAATGGTAGCCATGTTTCTCAGTCTCCATCCTGTTCTGCCTCCTGTGCAATTGCTGTTTCCTCCTCCTTGTTTACTGTTATTTACCCTAGAAGATCGTTTCCCTAAGGGAATTCGTTGTCCCTGGAAGTAGAGAGCTGTAATAGTAAGTAGCCCTGACACTTTGTAACATGCTCCCTGATGGCCTTTGCATTGAGGGCTGTGCACTGGTCTCTTAAGACTGCCCCGGAGCTGCTGAGGAATCCAAGTTGCCTCTGCACTCGGCTCCTGGGTAGTCCTGGGAGGGCGGGAGAGGAGAGCTTGGCATTTAGCTAGGAATTCAACACACCCTCTGTGATAGTCACCCAGACTCTGCAGAGCGTTGGCCCATGGACCAGAAGCTCTGGTAAACACTGTAATACATATTTCCAGTCATAACCCATACTTCCTAATTATAATTCCTATTGGAGACACACCAAAGTCTGTTAACATTAAAGTTGGGATTCTGGTGCATAGCTGAATTTGGGAGTCATTTCAGAACATTTCCTTGCCTATTTAGACATTTTTTGTACAACTGTAATTATCAATTAGTTGAACTTAAATGAATTTCTTAATTTTGTAATTAATTTTTCATTTTGAGAAAGGTCTTCACTGTATAGCCCAGATTGGCCTTGAACTCGGTAGAGTTCCTGCTAGTCTTGAATTTGGAGTAGACTAATAGACCAGGTGGCTTTCCACCCAAGGAAAGTGATTTTGCCTTTCCCACCAGGCATCAGTTGTGAATAGTTTCATAGTTAGGGCAGTTACTTTGTGTCCACTTCCTCTTCTCCATGCTGGGATTTTGTCTGGTTTGAGTTTGCACAAGTTCACGGGTCTCAGTGCTGCTCCAGACCCCCTGAGTTCTTCTGTGCACAATTTCCTTGGAGTTATCTACTCTTTGGCTCTTACAGTCTCTCTGTCTTCTCTTCCTCATAGATCCTTTACTCCTGAGGGGAAGGGTTTGGTGAGGACATCCCATTTAGGGCCAAGTGCTCCCAACTCTCTCATCCTTTACAAACTGTCCCGTCGTGGGACCTGGTGTTAATTTCCACTTACTGCAAGAAAAAGCTTTCCTGATAAAGGCTGAGAGAGGTCCTGACCTATGGGGATAGCAATATCGTTTTATTGCTATGTTCCTTTAGCATACTAATTGCAGTATCATCTAGGTTCAGGTTCGTGGCCCCTCCAGCAGTGACTGATAAGTGTTCCCTCTTATGAAGTGGCCTTACAGCTAATGAGAGAGAGGTCTGTTATTCACACAACATACTCATGCTGCTCTTGCACCATATGGCTTACAAGCAGGTCGTTGCTGGAGGTTGCAGACTTTGAGGGTTTGAGGTTGGGTGATATTGATGATTTGATTATTTTTCTCCTCTGGTAGCATGTGAAGTAACTTCCAGCACCATGAATGCTAGTTAAGAGGGGTGAACATTCTAGTTGGACAATAGCTAGAGTTTTCTATGTTTGATGACTAAGTAAGTGGTGTCCTCAGTAATTGGGCCTTACCATCAGGTTGTGGAGAGTTAACTGACAACCTTGGCAATTGCCTATGAGTTTTGGGGGTGGTGGAGGGTGTTGACGGGCATTGTCTGTGGGATCCCTTTGGCTAGTCACTCAAGAAATTGTAACTCATTCCTGGTGCTGGAGGTTTTACTTGGTGGTGTATGCTATCTAGTTGGGTCTTTGTCTCCTCATTATATGGTGATTCTGTCTTAGTTCTATACATACACACATGTGCATGCATATATATATATATGTATATATATATATACACATATGTGTGTGTATATATATATATATACACACACATGTATGTATACATACACATACATACACATACACACATATAATTCAGAAAGCTTCTTTAGTAATAGGTTTTATAAAGGCATTTCAAAGGTTTTAAAATGTCTTTAAGTGTTAGTAGTCCTTCCTGATAGTCTCTCTTTTACCCTGCTTTCTATCTAATTCCCCTCCCTGAAACTGACACTTACAAATGGAGGAAAGAATTCTTTAAGAACTGAAGAAAGAAAGAAAAGAAAAAAGCAAGGCCCACCCTCTTCAGTTTCCCCCATAGCAGGGACCTGTTTTGCTCTTATGTCACACAGGGCAGGCAAATGAGAGGTAGAGGAGAGGATTTCACACAGGTGAGCTGCTGTGGTTGCTATCGAACCAGGTGCCACTTAATTTTGGAGGACATGCTACACAGCTGTGACTGAAGATAAAAACTCATGGGCTTTTGCAGAACCCAGATGTTTCTGAACTCACCCAATTGGACTTCACTCAGGCTCCATTACAGTTCACGTTGTGTGTCACAGCCGAACACTTTAGTCCCAAGGTCTTTGAAGCTGTGTCTTGTTTCCTTTCTTCACATTTTTCATTTAAAGACTACAAATCCCTTGGACTGAGTTCAAGACATACTTTTCTTTACTAGGCTCTAGTGTAAAGTGAATGGCATTTAACAGGGTTTTATACTAGAAGACGACTTGATTTATGTGGCTGTCAGAAGTTAGTGTAAGAAAGACATTTCACATTTGTAGGTTTTTAAGCACAAATAAGGCATCCGTTTCAGGACGACTCCCGTGGGCCTGTCTACTCTCCAATCCCAAATGCTCGGTATCCATGGAAACATTTGCACCAGTCAGCTGGCCGCATTAGCTCATCTCACGTGCGCTGCTGCAGAGCGACCTGGGATGCTTGCGGTTGCTTAACTGAAGTGATGCAAGCACTTTTGAACTTAGCGCTAGTGTTTCTCCTAGATTTTTTTGTACACATGTTTTTAAAGACAAGAAGCCTGCTGGATACCTTTTGACTGTTAAGTATCACTTCTAAGCAAAGGCTCCTAAAATGAGTTGTTTCTCTTTAGTGGCTTTAGATTCAGTAATGACTTCCAGCGATTTGTTTACAATACACATATTACATCTTATGCCTAATAAGACAATTTTTTTCATAGTTCTTTGCCGAGTGTATTTCTTGAAGTTTGTTGGATCTGTTTGAAAATTTCAGCTCGCGTTTGTTTGTGGATTTTCCTGTGCTTTGGGCTCTGGCAATACAGATGTTAGACTGTGATACAGGATGCTGAGCCTCCAGCCCCTCTTCCCATCGCTCTCATTCAGCTTGGATGGTTTCTATTGCTGTGTATAAAGTCTGCTCACCTTTTCATCTGTCCTGTCCAGTCTGTCCTGTCCAGTCTGCCATGTCCAGTCTGCCCTGTCTATCGTCTGTCCTATCT
Source organism: Arvicanthis niloticus (assembly GCF_011762505.2). Lineage (NCBI taxonomy): Eukaryota > Metazoa > Chordata > Mammalia > Rodentia > Muridae > Arvicanthis > Arvicanthis niloticus. Next base: position 8,264,942 of record NC_133436.1, on the reverse strand, counting down.
AGTCTGCCCTGTCTATAGTCTGTCCTGTCTAGTCTGCCATGTCTGTAGTCTGTCCTGTCTAGTCTGCCATGTCTGTAGTCTGTCCTGTGTATAGTCTGTCCTGTCTAGTCTGCCATGTCTATAGTCTGTCCTGTCTAGTCTGCCATGTCTATAATCTGTCCTGTCTAGTCTGCCATGTCTGTAGTCTGTCCTGTCTAGTCTGCCATGTCTATCGTCTGTCCTGTCTAGTCTGCCTTGTCTGTAGTCTGTCCTGTCCAGTCTGTCCTGTCCAGTCTGCCCTGTCTATCGTCTGTCCTGTCTAGTCTGTCCTGTCTAGTCTGCCATGTCTATAATCTGTCCTGTCTAGTCTGCCCTGTCTGTAGTCTGTCCTGTCTAGTCTGCCATGTCTATAGTCTGTCCTGTCTAGTCTGCCATGTCTATAGTCTGCCCTGTCTAGTCTGCCATGTCTATAGTCTGTCCTGTCTAGTCTGCCATGTCTATAGTCTGCCCTGTCTAGTCTGCCATGTCTGTAGTCTGTCCTGTCTAGTCTGCCATGTCTGTAGTCTGTCCTGTCTAGTCTGCCATGTCTATAGTCTGTCCTGTCTAGTCTGCCCTGTCTGTAGTCTGTCCTGTCTAGTCTGCCCTGTCTAGTCTGCCATGTCTATAGTCTGTCCTGTCTAGTCTGCCCTGTCTGTAGTCTGTCCTGTCTAGTCTGCCCTGTCTAGTTGGTCCTGTCTAGTCTGCCATGTCTTGCCTGCCCTCTATAATCTGTTATGTCTAGTCTGCCATGTATGGTCTGTTATTTCCAAAGTGTTTCAGGCTCAGGTTTAGTTTCATCTTTGCTCTATATCATCCACTTCTGGTCTGTTCTTCTTGGCTTTTTCCTTTGTGTCATTGTCCATTTTATGAACTTTGATGGGGTGCTAGAAATCGTGGATTTTATTTATTGTGTGTTATACTTTTTTACTCCTTTAAATAATGTTAGATGCTGTTCTGACATGTAGTTAAATTGCTGAATTACCTGGATGGAGTGTAAACTGATAACATTTCTGATCAGGGTGAGTACTGTCTCGCCCAAGTTAAATACATTTTAAGAAAACACAGTGGTGTAGCTTGACTACATTGGAGCATGGCCTCCAGACTGCATGTTCATTTTGCGTTGTGAGAGTCACTCCTACCACAGAAGGCGTGCTCTGAAGAGATTTTGTTTCTTATTTCACTACATTTTTCTGTTCACCCTATCATTCCCACTGTCTGGATTTGATATGTTATTAATTGATCAAAATGTTGTGCTACGATTTTCTGGTGATGTTCATCCCAGTGAGTGGAATAAAGTGTTGTGGAAAAGCATGTGGTGACATTGTTGGTGTAACAGCAGTAAAATGCAGTCTCTTTGTGCTCAATGAATGTGTATCATCAGGTAACTCAGTAGAAACAGCCCGGTGATGCTGTCACACATGAGGAGGATGGCTTCCGGCCCTGGACCCTGCTGTGGAATGCTCTGGTGGTGTGCAGATGTGCATCTAGAACAGACTGTTTCACCACATAGTGAATGAGCACAGTGAAGCCTGAGGCCTACAGTCCACATTTAGTGACCTCAGTATCACCTGACACATGAGTGTCATTGCTCATAGAGGGTCATCTTTATTTTATAAAGATACAAGGGTAAGGTTTTAAATAGTCCACCCAAGTCCCACACAACTATGTAGCAGCACAACCAGCATTTGAATGTAAGTCTGTCTGTAGCTTCACAAATCCCACACTAGTAGTGATTCTAGAACTATTTAAAAATACTTTTATTACTTCTTCCAGAGAACATACTCATTTTATCCCCTGTTTTCTACATCCACCTCCCTATTTTATTCCCACCCAACTTTGTAGATTATTTTTAAAAAACTCACCAAGTACCATTAGTGCTGCCTGCACAGTTTTAGCTGTGGGGCCGTCTATTGGTGTGTGGTAAACCTACCAGGGTCACATCCTTAAAGCTGATTTTTCCTCTTCTGTCAGATTTCATTTACCAGTCGCTCCTCAGCTAGGGGTGGGACTTCATGTCCACCTCATCTCTCCCTTCTTGGACTGTCTCTGGTACAGGTCTTGTCACAACTGCTGTGAGTGTATATGTACAAGCGTCCTGTTAGTTTGGACAACACTGTCTTAGTCACCTAGCACCTCTGGCTCTTCCTTTCTCTCTGCTCTCTCTTTCACAAAGATCCTGAGCCCTGGGAAGAGGAAGGTTATATACAGATGTCTCACTTAGGGCCGAGCACTTACACGAGCACAGTGTGGTCACTTACACTGTGCACCTTGGCCAGTTGTGGGTCTCAGTGTTCATCACAATCTCCTGCGGAAAGGATCCTCTCTGTAAGATGTGTGTAGGAGAAGCCATCAGCAGTTGGTTTAACACGCCCCGTTAGCAGAATAACCATAGTAGACTCCGCCTAGGACTTATGATATGTCTAGACACAGATCATTGGCCTCAGTAACTGTACCAGGTGTGTGTTACATCTCGAGGAGCAGGCCTTAAAATCCACCAGAAAGCGGTTGGTGCTCCATGCCATTTGTATCCTGATTGCACCTTCGGACATATCTTGCCAGGCTGGTCATTATTGCAGGCCATAAAGTTCACAGCTGGATATGATGATTGCTTTTCTCCAGTAGCATATATCCAGTACTGTGAGAACCTGGCCAATAGGAAGGAAGCTTCTAGGTCAATTCTTGCTTGACAAAGGTCTGTGTTTTATGACTCAGGTGTGTGGTGACCTCAGCAATAGGGTCTTAGCTTACCATGAAGCTTGGAAAGGTAACCAAGGGTAGTGTCACCCCTCTGTAATGTTGGGGGGTGGACGGTGGGAGGTGGGGGTAGGGTTTGAGGGACCTCGCTGGCCAACAGCCCGGTAGAAAAAACCCACTTCTGACATTGAGTTTTTATTTGTTATTCTTGTGATTTCTAGTAGGGTCTCTGTTCCCCCATACAGGGTGATTCTACTTAAGTTCTTTTTATGTTGTAAACGTTTATGTTTTAGGAAGCTTCTGCAATAATAGTTTCCATTTGACTGTTCAAAAGGTCTTTAGTGTTAACTGTCTCTCCTTGTATCCCTCCTCTACCCTGCCCTCCCACTCCCCACCCACTTAACCTCTTCCGCTGTTCCTCTTCCTTCTCGTGTCACTGTGGTCCATGTCCCTTCTCTGATTGCATCCCCTCTCTGTGATTGCTCACTAATGCCTGGGCTCTGTGGGCATTTCATTTGAGACACACAGATTTAAATACTCAAAGCTAACCTCCATGGTTGGGAGGAAACATGTTTTCTTTATGGGTCTGGAGTACCTCACTCAGTGATGTTTTTGTAGTTGGGGTTGAACCCAGACTCCCGTGCATACTAGGCAGTCTCTGTACCATTGAGCTGTGGAGCCATCCCAGAACCATTACCACTGACACTGAAACGTGGAAAAGAAATAAATTACCTTGGGATGTGTAGCCATGACCTTAAGCCAATCAAATCAGCTAGTTTACAGTGAATACAGAGATGGAAATAAAAACTTTCAAGTTAATAATAAGATATATTACTTGTTATATTACTTTATGAGACTTACATGATAAATATCATTAGCCTAGAGAGTAGGTAAGTGCCTTAAAAACATTTCTAAATTAGATTGTGGTTCAGGGCATTATACTATGTATACAGGTTTGGGAGTATGTAGGTATTTTCATGAAAGACCTAGAGTGGTCTGGTAAAAGTATAGTAGCTTCAAAATCAGTTTTAACTTGCTGATGGAATTTATTTTTTGATGGAATTTATTTTTTTATCTTTTAAAAAGTTTTTATTAATTTTATTAATTATTCACAGTGGGTTTTATGATATTTTCATACACATATACATTCTATTTGGGTCACATTAACACCCCTTCCCTTAGTTTCTTTTGCATGCGTGTGTGTGCTCGCGCATCCCCGTCCGTCCGTCTGTCCTTCCCAATGGGTTTCATTAGGATTATTTATGGGAGCGTGGGCACCTTACCAATGGCTATACCACTGGCAAAAATACCTCTGTTTACTCCATCAACCATCACTTGTACAAAGTCTGAGGAAATGAAGGGCCCTCGTGAGGCCCTCCCCTTTCAGTGACAGTGTGCATATGTGCACTAATGTAGACGTCTCATGGTCAATCACTTGACAGAGTCTCATGAGTCAACTAAGAGACTCAAATATTGGACATAAGGCTCTTTCAGTTAACATGAGACAGGTCTCATTCTGTAGCCCAGCCTCCAGCATGTTAGTATTACAGGTATGTATCGCTACATCCGTGACAGCAGCTAGTTTTTACTGAACACTTACTGTGTGCTCAGTTAACCTTCCTTTTGAGTGCTTATGGTTTTATTCCTTCCAAGTTAGAGATAAAGATGTCATGAAGCATTGATTTGGTTAGTTTAACAAAAACCATGCAAGGAACATAGACACCAAGGAATGCTCACCAGCGAGAGCCCCACTGTGCCTGTTCACGTCACAGAAAGTCCCGCTGTGCCTTTCCACATCACAGAAAGCCCCTCTGTGTCTGTCCATGTCACAGACACTGTATTCTCCTCACCATAGGTACTCTGCTCTTGCAGGAACGTGACTTGGGATTTTGTCTGTTATAAATGATGTGACATCTGCTACATGTGTGTAGTGCATGTGCCGAGGGCGTAAGCTGCTGTTCTGTGGTAGCCTTCGCACGTCTTCAGTTTCCGTAGGCGATGACAAACCAGTGCAGTCTTTACCTGTACAGTGCTTTGCAGGGATCCTTCCCCCTCGTCCTTACATAATGATATATTTTGACTTTCAGCAATGTGGTGTTGATTATCTTTTGTTGTTAGTAGTACAGCTGAGTACCACTTTGCGAGCCTTAGACATTTTCTCTGTAGTGTGAGAACCTACACTGAGCTATATCCCTTAGCCCAGTATTTTCTCTAAAGTGCTTACACAAGCATTTTGCCAGTGTTTAAGTATGTTGTTTTTCTGATGTCCGGCAGTTGTGTGTAGCTTCTGTGTTTTGGGCTTTGTTTTTAATGTGTGATAATTTTTTTTTTTTTCTAGTGTCTGATGGTTGGTCTGTAACATACGTCTTTGTTTTGGATTTTGCTGTTCATGTATGATGTTTCCTGCTTTGGCTCAGTTTTTCACCCTCATGTCTTAGTTGAAAGTCCGTGTCTTAAAAGTCATCTTCAGTTGATGATGAACGTTTATCTTAAGAAGCTGCTCTACTGTGAGATAATGAGGGTTTCCTCTGGGTTCTGTTTACAAGTTTTCTGTTTTCACATTCAACACGTAGATCTTCATACCTCCTGGGTTGGTTCCCTTAGGACAGCGCTCAGTTCCATTTCTTTTCTTCCATGAGGTGCCATTTGTTCCAGTTAGGCGTATTCTTTAATCCACTGAATTCTCGCCATAGCTGCGGTTACTGTTTTATCCCTTGTTTCTTGAATGTCTTGTTTGGACTGTTCAGGAGTCATTTCCTTTAGAATCCTCTTCAATGAGCTTAGGTGAGTATGCACTACATTCTCTGCTCTTTCAGCTCTGCAGTCTCCTCTGTAGAGGCAGGCGTGCTGTGCATATCCATCCCCCTGCAGTCTCCTCTCTAGAGGCAGGCGTGCTGTGCATATCCATCCCCCTGCAGTCTCCTCTGTAGAGGCAGGCGTGCTGTGCATATCCACCCCCCTGTCTTTACTGCAGCCTTTCCTCACAAGATAGGCAGAAGTGAACCATAAGGCAGCCAGAGCAGCAAGCGTGGAGTATAGATGGAAAATTAATGGGACTCCCACAGAAATTACAGAATAAAAGTTGTACATGCTGCAGTTGAGAGAACCTTCAGTGGGGAAAAGCCCAGAAAGGGAGAAGGCTGTGGCTCCTAGGGACCCAGCAAGTCCCAGATGAGGGGTACGGTGTTGGTGAGTGTTGTGTGGTAAAGCAGGAACATGATGAACCTTTCCTGTTGCAACCATGCTGGCAGCCAGAGGCAGATGGATAATACCTCTACCCCTGGCCCTGAGGGAGGGCCCAGAAGGAGAGGACTTTTCCACAGCCTGGGTGTTCTACTCCTTGGAGATAGTAAAAGAAAAAAAGAAGGTGTGTCACAAGTCACTGCAGGACAGCATCCAAGCAGGCCACTCGCTGATAGAATTTAAAAAAATAAATTTCATTACTGGAAATTTGTGCATTTTTTTTTTTTAATTATTTTATGTTATATGTAGGAGTTGTCTTCATGTATGTATGTGCTCCAGGTGAGTTTCTGGTGCTTAGGGAGGTCAGAAGAAGGCAGTGGGTCCCCTGGGACTAAAGCCAGGGATTGTTGTATGTCACCGTGTCGGTTCTGGGAACTGAACCCCCCAAGTAAGTACTCTTAACTGCCGAGCCATCTCTTTAGCCCACCAATCCCTTTGATTTGAGACAGGATCTTTATGTGAAACTCAGGCTGTCCTTGAACCCAGAAATCTGCATGTCTTTGCATCCCAGGGCTGGGATTCAAGATGTTCACCACCAAGCCTGGCAAACCTGTGTAATTCTGTAGAACTTCTGGGGCATGTGTATGCAGCTGCTAGCATGTGTGGGTGTTTGTAGAGACCGAAGTCAACATGATATCTTCCTTGTTTATTCTTACTGTAGACATGTAGACAGAGTCTGTCATTGAACCTGGGGCTCACCATTTCTGGTAGACTGCCTGGCCAGTGATTCCACACACACCCCCTCCCTACCATAAGTCACCTGCTTCATCCATGCTGGGACTACGGGAATATGCCACCATGGGAGACTTTTTACCCGGGTGCTGGGGCTCTAAACTCAGGTCCTTGCTTGTGCAGCAAGCACTTTACCGACTGATCTGGCTCCTCAACCCCAAATTCTTATTTTTCAGATGATAGCTTCTGGGTTTTGGGCGGGGGGGGGTTGTCTTTTTAAAAAAGATTTATTTATTTATGTATATGAGTACACTGTAGCTGTCTTCAGACACACCAGAAGAGGGCATCAGATCCCATTACAGATGGTTGTGAGCCACCATGTGGTTGCTGGGAATTGAACTCAGGACCTCTGGAAGAGCAGTCAGTGCTCTTAACTGCTGAGCCATCTCTCCAGCCTGATAGCTTCTGTTTTGATTTTCTAGTTTAATGACGATTTTACACATCTTGAGTGCCCCCCCCCATTTCCTTGTGATTTTGGATTAGCATTGGTTTTATATTGTGATGTAAGTTACCAGAAAGAATCTGTACAGTATACAGTTTTAGGTTCTGTAAAGCTTAGTTTATAGAGTATTCCTAATGAGATGGGCTGTGGTGATCTACATATAAGAAAGCTTTAGTGGTTGTTCCTCCTGGTTTTCGGTTTTAGAATTAGATTTGCTCTCATTTTATGGAACTGAAGTTTATTGTGTGAGTTTTGCAGAAAAGGAACTTTGTCAGAGTAGTGATATTGTTTGAGAATTGGCTGGCTGTAGAACGATAGGCAGTGTTTTTAGAAAACAAGTCTCATAAGCATTGCATCTCTCAGGGAGGTGAAGCTTAAAGCTTCTTTTTAAAAACTATATCTTTATTCTTTGAGAATTCATACAACTTTTTGATATGTTAAAACATGCATAACATGGTTTGCTGTCATTACACTTTGTAGGTAGCTCAGTGGTGGTAGGTGGATATGTGGTGTTTTTCTGGATGCCACACTGTGCCAGCACCATGTCTCTCCATGTGGCCCATGGGAAATGCTGTCTGCCACTGTTCAGCCTGTGCCCTTCCAGAAGAGCTGGGCTAGACCCTGGAATCCCGGGCGGGCCTGTGCTTGCCCGCTCATTAGTAGGCTTGCCAAAGCTGGTGCACAGGTCTGTTTTTAGCTCTGTCTGATTTGTAACTTCTAGTCTTTTGCTGTTTCCTCTTTTAATTTGTAGTTTTTAGTTTGAAGCTCACTTAGATTTGAAAGAGCTCCAGAGGAATCAGACACAGCATGCTGGTTGTACCCATGCTGCACCTGACAGTTCACAGCCAGTGGCCACAAGCACTGTCAATACTCCCTTGAAGGAAGGACTGTGATGCTGAGGAGACAGGTGGAGAAGTTTTGCAGCATTCCCAAAGAAAGCTGTGAATATAATTCCTATGATACTAACCAGCTCTGTATTTGTTCTGTATTTGTTATCTTTCTTAGGCAGGAGTGCATATCGGGAGAGTCGGTTCGCAAGAGTATGGAGTCTGATCCAGAGGACTTCTCTGATGAAACAAATACAGAGAATCTCTACGGCACCTCACCCCCAAGCACACCTCGACAGATGAAACGCCTGTCAGCCAAGCACCAGAGGAACAGTGCAGGGAGGCCAGCCAGCCGATCGAACTTGAAAGGTGAGCCTGTCACTTAAAAGATCCATGGGAAGGGGTGTGGCAGGTGTGGAGCATCGCCTTATGTTACTGTAGTGCTCGATGAGTCTTTGACAGCATTAGTGACTCCTTGTCTCAGTGCTGGTGGTAGGGTTGTTATTTTCGCTTAGCACCATAGGCTGTGCTGCTGGTAGAAGGAGGCAGGTGATTGTCCAGTGCAGGAGGCTTTGTCCTGAGTTGTGCTTGAAGTCTTTTGAGGCTATGGTAGAGGCTGCAAACCCAAGGTGGCTAGATACTACTTGGGCTGCCCGCAATTATACTCTTTTGATCTCTTGCTGAGGTTTCTGAGTTCTTTTCTCCAGCAGTGGTATATTGGGCATCTGGGAGGAGATAGCCAGGCAGGAGTTTCCTGAATTCTGGAAACAGCTGAGGCCTCTGTTTTCTACCAGTGACTCAGTGTGTAGAGCTCTTGCATGCTAAGCAGCTGCCAGATGGGACTTCATATCTGAGAGCCATGGAGGGAACATACATGGTACCCAGATCTGGGATTCACGGAGACAGCCTAGCCTTTCTTTTCCTCTGTGAGTGGCATCTCAGAGCCCAGCTATGTCCTGTCCATTGACGCTGACAACATGGCTCTTTGTGCTTCTTCCTTCCTCCCAGCTCCTCCTAACTCTCTTTCCTAAGGTGGGTGAATGGAACTGTGCCAAACTGCTGGCTCATTGTGCCCTCACACAGCTTACCACTCCAGTCACAGAAATCTTGGAGTTTTAGAGTTTTCTGTTAGAAAGGGTAGAAAAGGAAAATTGTCTCTTTTCCTTCTCATTTGCTTTGAATTATTTCATAAAATTGTAAGGTTTTAGGGGTAGCAAGGGTCTCAGTCATCTACATGTCTGCTGTTTTCAAATGAAGCAGCTAATCCTCTTGGGCCTTTAGATTCATAGCTGTCTGATGCTGGTCCAGGAATGTGGGGATCCTTAGTCATTTCTCTTTCTTACTGCAGAGGATTTCATACTGGCTGAGAAGGTTAGAAACACAAGCAGAAAAGCCATTGAGACTATAGAAAAACCGGGCTCCTTGAGTGCATTATCCTGCTTTGTCTGCTCGTGTGCCTTACCCCATGTTTACTGTTGACAACTGTCTTCTGTGCTCAATGTTTTATGAAGTACTTATGCCTCAGCATGCTGTAGGCTCCTGGCTTCTGTCTACAGTGTCATCATCTGCAGTTTGTCTCTTCATAGTGACTGAGCTCTGGGTGTCTGTTTCACATGTTCTTATGGGTGTTAGAAAGCAGCTCCGCCCCACACGTGCCAGCCTGCAAGTTGTTTGTTGTCAAAATTCTTGTTCGTACAGGCCAAGAACAGATGTAGTGAGGAACCCATCTGGGCAAGTAAGCTGTCCTCATACTGTGGCATTGGCATTGTGACAGTATGGTAGCCCCTGAGACCTCATTTGGTCTCAGAACTTAGCTGTGTAGTGTGGTGCACAAGCATCTACCAGGTGCCAGCTTGCACGGTTTCCAGTCTGGCTGATGGACATTCTGGGAATGCAACCACTGGGTGTCATTCTTTATCTGTAAAATCACATTTTTTACAGTGTTTTGAGGGTTATGTGAGAACTGTTATTATTATTGCCTCAAACTAAAAAAAAAAATTCCCCTTAATACTTTTCCTTTTTGTCTTATATCTTAAGGTAAAATTAAATTACCTTACATTGTTTATATCTTCTTTTTAATTGGCTGTTTGTGGTCACATGGCTATGTTGCCTGTATCTTTCTTCCTACTCACTTCTCCTCACTACTGCCTCTGCAGTTGTTGTTGTTGTTTAGTCTTCCTTTCTCCCTGATTCATCTTTTCTTCTTTTTCCCCCCCTCCTGTTCTGCCCTTGTTTCCCCTTCAGTGTTTCCACTGAGTCAGAATTTGAGTGACTGCACAGGCATGTCCTGTTTTAGAGGATGAATAAGACAGTCCCGTCTCCTGCAGGGCGTCTACGACTCAGGCAGCACACGAGCGTGGGCTGGTGTGGTTGGCTGCATGGAGGTCACCAAGGGCACACACAGGACGGGTATTGAGGAGCCCTGGTAGAAGACTTCTGGAACAAGTGACATTTGTGCTGTGACTTAAAGGCTGAGTCAGGGATACCACGGTTTCAGACTAGTGTATGATTCATCATCTTGGTCCCTCTGTATTTTGAAGGGCTTCTTAGAATTGATCAGTTTGGTCAGATTTATTTTCAGAACTTTCCAGGGAGCTGTGAACTGGCGTATTCCTCCTGCCTTACAGTGGGTCTGTGAGTCACACCGGTAACTTTAGGCCGCAGTCAAAGCTGGAGTCAGCTTTTGGACAGAGAAGTTGCTGATAAGATTCTATTATTCTGCTTGCCTATTGCCCTTTATAAGCCACCCCGAAACTCTGCATGACAGTGTAGCTACTCATTGCTCACCATTTTGTCACTCGTGTATGTAGGCAGAGTAGAAGGTCATCTGCCCGTGGTGTCTGGACCCTTAGCTGGAGCAGTTTCATTGGCTGGAAATATGGCTTAGTTTGGCTAGGGCCCTGACTCTGAGCCCTTAGCCCCTCTCCACATGGTATCTGCCATGTCTCAGATGTCTCAGGTGGTTCCCTTGGTTTTATGTCTGGATTTGAGCTGAAATGGCAAGACCAGCTGAGGCTTAGCAGACACCGCTTTCTCTCTATGTGATCGTTTGCATGGGCTGGATGCGTGCAGAGTGTCCTGGTCCCTGAGGAGCTGAGCCTCTCACATGGCACTTGGCTTCTATCAGAGCAAGGGTTTTGAGAGTCTCCTGTGTAAGCTCTTGAGACTCTGCCAGGGAAGTCCTACAGCACTGTTTCTGCATGCCTTCACTAGACAGTGCCATCTGCATGCTCTATGGAAGGGACTACCAGGGCACCAGGACCCAGAGGTTTGGTTCATTAGCTGCCTTAGGAGACTAACCGTGCATGCCTCTCTGTAATGCTTTGGGGGAATTGGCAAGCCATCCTGCTCTCTTTCCAGATTCTGTGGAATCTCTTCCTCATAAATGCTAGAAATGTGGATGGAAGTGTAAAGCCCCAAGTCACTGAGAGCAGAGTTCACATGGGGATACATCACCACTCGGACTGGTCCTCTATCTTCTGCAGTGGAAACCCTTGTTATGGATGTGATTTTTGAAGTGTTATTTCAAGCTTAGCTTGAGGCAACTTATACCATAGGTTTGTTTCTCAGGGATTCTAAGTTCAGACCGTGAACATCTCTGGTACATATGTGGGATTAGAAGGTTGGCTTTTATTGAAATTATTTAGTGAAAGTGCTGAGTTCTACAGTTTCCCACCAGTAAGTAACAGTTAGAATGATAAACTCTAACAGGAGACATTGGAGGTGAAACACTGGCCCCAAGATGAGCCGTGCATCCTAGTGGACTCTGCGCTATAAAGCTGCACTATCACAGGGCTTGCAAACCTGCAGTAAGAGGGAAGACTGCTGTGCAAACCTGCAGTAAGAGGGAAGACTGCTGTGCAAACCTGCAGTATGGGGGAAGACTGCTACTGCACAGTGAGACTGCCATTCTGCGGCAGCTATTTGAACTCATTCTTTAGGATAACTGCAACCTTTCCTAACGGGCTTTTGCCCATATTTTCAAATAAGCACTTCTGCTTCTCTTCTGTGTCTTTGTACACATGTGAAGTTATTTTTGGAGACCAGCTACTCAGTGGTGGATCTGCTGTGTTGGAAAGTGTGTGTATTTAAGTTGTCAGGTAGTGTCATGCCTATTCCTGCTTTTAGTTTTAGCAGTGTATACATGCCTTGCTTGCTTGTGTTGTCTGCATTATTAATGTTTTAAGTTTCTGCTAGCCTACTTTAGCTGCTTAAATTTGCTTGTTTATAATAGACTAGAAGGGGAATTGACCATTGTAGTTTAAATACATGAAGGTATGTGAAGTTTATTAGAAAAAGGAGGTTGAATATCAATACCAGTGTAGAGGCAGTGTGTATCTAAACACAGTGTTTGCCAACCAGCAACCTGAGTACAGCATTTAAGGAAATGCAGCTTTGAACAAAATGCAAGGAATAGATGAGAGGCCAACTCATCTGAGTTGTTCTTTGTGTCATTGTCATAGTGACTCTGAAGCCATAAAGAATGGATGGATTCCATCAGATTCTCAAATGCAGTCGTTGCCCAGAAAAGATTAAGAAGCACTGACCTGGGCTGGGGCGATAGATGCTCAGTGGTTAGGAGGGCTTGCGGCTCCTGCAGAAGACATGAGTTCAGTTCCCAGCACCCACATCGGACAGCCACATAGCCGCAGTTCACTGAAGTTCTGGAGATCTCATATCCTCTCTGGACTCTTCAGGCCCCTGCACATATGCGGCACACACATGCATAACATATTTTTTAAAAAAAGAATAATAAATCTTTTAAAAGGCTTAGCATCAACCTAGAATTTGTCACATGTGGACAAGATTCTCTTTTCAAAATGGCTCACCTTGGTATGTGTCACACTCCACGCATGAAGGTGTCAGATTGTCAGCGAGCTCAAATTCATCTCAGCTGCTACAGTCTCTGTTCCTCAAACAAAGCACTCCCAGCTTCAGCCATATATGTGAATGTTTCAAAACACTGACTTATAAAGTCCATAGCAAGGGTGTTTGTGTGATTCAAACTGTTGCTGCCTCATCTGTTTGAAATTCTTATTTAGCTTAAGCTATAAAATGAATTTTCTTTCTCCCTTCTGTTATGTTATGTTCAAGCCTTATTGAAATCTTAACTGCTAAAGTATGATTTACTGCTACCCAAAGTGTGATTCTGATCACTTATTTTATATATTTATCTGAGGTGGAGTCTCATTATGCAGCTCTGGCTGGATTGGAACTCACTAAATAGACCAAGCTGGCCTTGAACTCACGGAACTCTGCCCACCTCTGCTTCCTGGGTGCTAGAATTAAAGATGTGCATCACCATGCCAGCTCTGAAATGACTCCTTTCCAGAGCTGCTCTCTGTGTTGGACTTCTTGTTGATTTCAGAGGATTTAGTCTCAGCAGAAAACAGAGCCAACAACCTGCTGATTAGCCGTGGGCTCCGGGTGGATTAAAAGGTTATCAGTGATGTCAGTGGGGAAAGACAAAGTAGCCAGTGCTTAGGTGGCTTCTGTATCAAAGCCTTGGTGTTCCCCAGGTCTCCCATAGTTGCTAGGTTCCTCCTTTGGGGAAGCCTGTCTGGCACATTTGTTTACTCACACCATTACAAATACTTACAACATCTGAAAGCACAGCTATGTAGACTGAGCCACTAGCCCCACCCCCAGTCTGGCTACTAGTGGTATAACAGGCATTTACACGTGGCTAGACTGGGGCTTAGGTCTGTCTTCTGTTTGAATTCCACTGTAATATGTGTATTTGCTTTCCATCACACTCTGTAGATCCAAGTCTTAAACCATTGCTTGGTGTAAATGCACGTTTCAAATAGTTGTGTAAAACACACACTTGTACTAAGGGCTAAGCTCAGCTGGATTTGTGTGTATACAGTGTGACCTACAAGCATTTTAGTTTTCAGGCCTGCTAAAATGAGATTATGCCGACACAGAAAGGTAGGATCGTGCCCCCAAGCCCATGGGACTTTTAATTGTTGAAGTAATTATCTACTTGAAATAGGTTCATCTCACATTCTCATGTTTTGCCTCTTGGTAGATACAGTGTAGATCTGGACATAATGCTTGCATTGTAGAAGATCATGAACAATTAAAAATTTACTTTTTAAATTGTAAATGACTCACATTCTGTGACTGCTACCAATAATGCATGCCACATTAGGTTTATAAAGTGTGTGTGTGTGTGTGTGTGAGTGTGTGAGTGTGTGTGTGAGTGAGTGTGTGAGTGAGAGAGAGACAGAGACAGAGAGAGAGACAGAGAGAGAGACAGAGCACGCATGCATATTCAACTTAGCGCAGGTACAGGCCAGAGGTCAAGGTCGAGCATCCCGAGTCACTTTCCACCTCTTTTGAGGCACAGAGCCTGGAGTGCACAGACTTAGCTGGCTAAGTGCTGACAGAGCCCTGAAGATCCCTCTGTTCCCACCCTGAGCTGGGGTACAGGCACCAGCTGCCATGGCCCGGCATTTTACATGGTTGCTAGGGATCTACACTCCGGTCCTCATACTTGCACAGCAAATGTTATACCAGCCGAGCTGTCTCCCCAGCTCAAGTTTTTTCTTCTTAAATCTTAATCACTAACTATCAAAATTGTTTTTATTTCATAATTTTTATTTTCTCTAACCTGAGACCATCAGGACGCACATACTAGCTAATATACAACTTTCCTTGGTCCTCGGTGCCTCTTCTCTGTGTCTTTCCTTGGTGCTGGACTCCATGGCCTCTTCAGTGCTGGGTCTCTGGGTTCTTTTCCTGACCCACCAACCTCATTTTATTTCCCGAGGGCTAGTCCCACACAGTTGTGTCAAAGGCATCTCAGATCAGTGCTCTGGTCACTCAGGATGCAGGGTCTGTCTCCAGTATTACACACAGCATATTCAGCGTTCTCTGTCTTGTGGTAACAAAGTAGTGTATGAACTGATAGCCTGAAAAATAAAGTTTTGTGGAGAAAATCTTGGAAATACCTGTCCTTTCTGTCCTACCTGTCCTTCAGCCTAGTGCTGTTAACATGTAAACAAAAAGGCAGAAGTGCGACATTGGATCAGTGGAACCTTTACACTGGCTTGAAGGAAATGTGTGAGGCTTCCTGTGTGCCTGGACTCTGAACGACTCCTGTGCTGATGCGGCAGACCAGTGAATTATAATGAGTTGGTCTGTGTGTCTTCAGTCCTGCTCACGTTCAGTTCACTTGTCTGTGACAGAAGAGAGCAAGAGATGGAATCCCCAGTTTTGCTCATCACTGTCTTCTGCTTTGTATGAAATAATCTTGAGGGGCCTTAAACATTCCTGAAGTTTTGCAGGTGTGTGGTGTGCATGGGTGTTTGCATGTGTGGGGTTACACTTGTGTGTTTAGATGTGTGTTCAAGTGTGTATCTGTGCATGTGGAGGGCGGAGGTCAACCCTGGGTTCTTCCTCCACCGTCCTGCAGCTTCTTTACTGCAGAAAGGTCTTTTGCTAAACTGAAGCTCAGGAATTCAGTGGCAGGTCTCAAAGACGCCCCTTCCTGCCACCACCGGGCAGCACTGGCTTACAGGCAGCCACCATGCCTACCTGACTTAGACGTGGGTGTTAGGGATTCAGTGTACCTGAATAGCATTTGGATGTCACGGCACCTCATTCTATCAGGAAGAATAGAGACTAGAGGGATTTAAATAATCTGCCTTATTAAGACAGAGGCAGGGATTGGGTGTTCTGTTGAACTCAGTCGCTGTCACACTTCTCACACCATTCCCTGTTCTTCAAGTTGGAGGTGGTTACATCAGATAAGGGGCTCAGTACACTTTTTAGTGTCAAATTTGACAGTCTGTTCGGCAACTGTGAGTATAAAAGAACACAAGTGTAATATAGCAAGAAACATGGAAACAAACATTAAAACCTTACACTGAGTTGTGTTCTGATTATTTTCAACTTTCGTCTGTGGAATGTCTCTTTTTCACCGTGATAGCCTGAGTGTGAATGTGTGTGAGTATTTGGTTTAAAACAGTGACTAGCTTCATATTTTAGAGTTTTACACTGTTCTGTTGTTTCCCTTTTAATAGAAAAAATGAACACACCGAGTCAGTCAACACATAAAGATTCGGGGAAGGGAGTGGAGACTGTGGAAGAATACAGCTACAAGCAGGAGAAGAAGATTCGAGCGACTCTGAGAACAACGGAGCGAGACCATAAGAAAAATGCACAGTGCTCGTTCATGTTGGACTCGGTGGCTGGGTCTTTGCCAAAAAAATCGATTCCAGATGTGGATCTCAATAAGCCTTACCTCAGCCTCGGCTGTAGCAATGCCAAGCTGCCCGTCTCTATGCCCATGCCTATAGCCAGAACTGCACGGCAGACGTCCCGGACTGACTGCCCAGCAGATCGGTTAAAGTTCTTTGAAACACTGCGCCTTTTGCTAAAGCTTACCTCAGTCTCGAAGAAGAAGGACAGGGAACAGAGGGGACAAGAAAACACGGCTGCTTTCTGGTTCAACCGATCAAATGAACTGATCTGGTTAGAGCTCCAGGCCTGGCACGCAGGCCGCACCATCAATGACCAGGACCTCTTTTTATACACAGCCCGCCAAGCCATCCCAGATATTATCAATGAAATCCTCACATTCAAAGTTAATTATGGGAGCATTGCCTTCGCTGGAAACGGAGCTGGTTTCAACGGTACCTCGGTAGAAGGTCAGTGCAGAACCCCTCGTGGGGCAAGCAGTCCCAGCTGTTCCACGTATCACGAGCACCTCCAGCGCCAGAGGGTCTCCTTTGAGCAGGTGAAGCGGATAATGGAGCTGCTGGAGTACATGGAGGCACTTTATCCGTCCTTGCAGGCTCTGCAGAAGGACTATGAGAGATACGCCGCCAAGGACTTTGAGGACAGAGTGCAGGCACTCTGCCTGTGGCTGAACATCACGAAAGATTTAAATCAGAAGTTGAGGATTATGGGCACTGTTCTGGGCATCAAGAACTTATCAGACATTGGCTGGCCAGTGTTTGAAATCCCTTCCCCTCGGCCGTCCAAAGGCTACGAGCCTGAGGACGAGGGCGAGGACACGGAGGGAGAGCTGAGGGAGCTGGAGAGTGGGACGGAGGAGAGTGATGAGGATCGAACCCCCAATCCGAGGGCATCAGAGCTCAGGCTGTCTGTGGATACCATCTTGGACAGTCACTCCCAGGGCTGCATATCCAGGAAGCTTGAGAGGCTGGAGTCTGAGGAGGATTCTGTAGGCTGGGGAACAGCAGATTGTGGTCCCGAAGCCAGTAGGCATTGTTTGACATCTATCTATAGACCGTTCGTGGACAAAGCACTGAAGCAAATGGGGCTAAGAAAGTTAATTTTACGACTTCATAAGCTAATGAACGGCTCCTTGCAGAGGGCTCGTGTGGCTCTGGTGAAGGATGACCGTCCAGTGGAGGTAGGTTTCAGTGGGGGGATGTCCCGTAGTGTCACGTCTCTAATCCCTCCTGCCAGGTAGTATTGATCATATGGACTTTAATATCCTTAGCCTTTTAAGCCATAAATGGCAGATATGAATTGCATATATATAGTTGCTGCCATTAAAGGATTATGGGAAAGGGATCTATGAATAGCTCATCAGGTTTAATGAATGAAGCACAAGCTGACATGTGGATGGAAGACACAACCATATAGATACCACTTGGGAAAGGATAAGATAGATGTAAAGTGGGGTGGCGGGGCCTGGGCGACCACAAGCTGCAGGCGAGTCAGAAATAACATCAGTGTCATACACAGGTATTTTGAAATGGATGTGGCACCTAGAGTCACAGATAAGCCATTCATTCATTTATTCATTCATTCATTCCCTCACTCACCCATTTGGTCATCCTAATCCTGAGGGACCTTGTGCATGTTAACCAGGTGCTGCACCACTGAACTGGATCTCTAGCCCTGTGGATTCTTTGAAAAAGCTCGGTCTTGGCTGGGACATGGCTGAGTGCTAATGTGCTTGCCACGCGTGTGCAAGGCCCCGTGTTCACTTGTGATCGCTAGGGTGGCAAGACATCAAAAAGGAAACACCAGAGAACCTCAAACAGGACTGGAAACAGTTAACCACACCGCTGAGTAGCAAGCCCAGTTTTGATGACTGGATTTTAAAAAGATGCAAATTGTAAAGAAATGTAAACTTCCCAGTGGAAGAGAGCACGGACTGTAGTCACAACTGCCATGTCAGGTGTAGACAGAAGAAAGAGTCATGGCTCAGTCTTTCACTGTGGAAGACTTTTTGAGAGGAGCATGTCCAGTAGACAAAGTGTGTTGTATTTGGTTCTGAAAGCATGATACTTCAGAAATTCAGAGAACTGCTCAGAGTGGTAAGACTGGGATTAGGGGCTGACCTTAGTCATACAGTGAGTAGGGTTTCTCTTCAGAGTTTTCACGTTTGCATGACTGACAGCAAAAGTTCTCAATCTTGCGAGATTCCTGGGTTAGTTGGTGATTTCAACTTTAGTGGCCAGTGTATGTGTATATTTACCATTCTAATATTTTAAGCTTCAATTTATTGTATAACGTGGCTTGCTTTGGAGTCAGAAATGGTAGAAGGTATTTCCATGAGGCAGAGGACACCTGAGGAGAGTCCAGGCTTTCCAGGCTTTCCAGGCTTTCCAGGCTTGGGGTCTGCATTCTCAGTCAGATCATGAACCCCAGAGGATATCAGGGACTCAGCAAACGGCAGATGGAGGCTTCATTCCTTCTCACACATGGATCACTGTAATAAAATTTCATTGTGCAGATTTCTCAGATGGAACTGTGGATGTAGAGTAAGACTTGTCACAGATTTCATGTGGTGAGGTCTGTACCTGAGGAATTTATCTGCAAGGGCCGAATTCCATCAGGACACTCGTGGGAAGGCGGGGTTGGTTTTTGTAAAGTGTTAGTTTTGAAGGGATATGATTGGCAACGGCTGTTAACAAGAGCTACCTTCAGACAGCTTTCCAAGAGCAGAATTAGAGGTTTTCTGTTGGCTTCCTACAGTTCAAACCGGAGCCCAGCCTCAGAGACTAGCCACACTGGCAGTGGGGAGGCCTGGAGTTACAGTTAACTTGGTGTGAAAGGAAGTTTGTCTTCAGTCCACTTCAGGAGCACACGTGTGCAAGTGTAGGGATGCATGCATGGCACACATGCTGGCCGTACATGTCTGACACTTCAGACTGGAACTTCATCCATTTCTTTTCTCTTACATTACACTGTCCTGGCTTCAGGGGGCATCCTGTTGGCATTATGAGTCTATCTTATGGGCTTACATACGTTTCATGTGATACATAGTATGCAGTGCATTCATGTGTTTGTGTGTATGTGCGTTTGTGTGTGCACTCATATACATTCTCATCCTGGGTTGCTTTTGTCTTAGTCAGATTACTATTTCAGGGAAAGAGCCATAATTTGTTTTTAAGAGTGCAAGGACAATTTTATTAGAGTTTCAAAGGAAAACCTCAAGGCTGACCATCTTTAAGGCTCAGAAGCTGCCTGGAGAAGGAAGATGGGAAAGAGAAGGCCAGCACTGGGGCTAAGCTGGCACGGAGGGCAGCTGCGTTGGGGGAGAGGAGCCTCAGACAGAGAAGAGGCCCAGGGTGTGAGGAGAGCGGGCTGAGAAGAGAGGGCAAGAGGACCGGAAAGGTCGCACTCTGCTGAGCAACCAGAAGCAGATGGCTTGAGGGGCTGCATGCTGCAGCTGTGTGAGCAGCTGCCCAGAGCCTGGTTTTCAGGTCCACTAGCCAGGCCCCATTTCTGGAGTGACTGACCTCACCACTGACTCAGTCTTTGATCCCAGTCTTCCGTCTGGGAGACATATGTAATAGTGCATTCCTGTCTACCCACAGAGTTAATGAAGCCTCAACAGATACTCATATATATATATATATATATATATATGTGTGTGTGTGTGTGTGTGTGTGTGTGTGTGTGTATGTATATGTATATATACACACACATATATATGATAAAATCTATATGCATCAAATACAAACTCCTTTATTTTTAGGATTATTGTTACATTATTTTTTTCCCATAAAAGCCATGTATAAATCAGTGTGGGCTTTTGTTTATTTTAAAATATGTTGTGTTATCTTTAATCTCTTCCTAATAATGGTATTTTTGGAGGCATTTGAGTTAGTGAGGGCCGAGCCCAGCCCCTCAAACAGTACACAAGCCCGTGTGCCCCCGCTTCACTACTGGAAGCCTCCAGATGGCCTGTGCAGCAGATGGGGCAGAGCGCATGGCTGTTATGCATTCTGCCTTTGTGGTTTCTGATTGATCTCATTGATAGGCTTTATAGAAAAGAAATAACAATGATTTGTGGCATTTTTCCTATGTTTGACTTTATATCTTTATTCCTTATGATTAAATTACTTCCAAGCAGTGTTCGTCAATAAGTTTTAATAACCCTTTGGAAACATGCTTTACAAAACACTTTTCTCCTAAAGCTTTAGTATATTTATTGTTTAAAAAATGTGCAAACTAGAAATAGTCTGCTCTGTTTATTTTAATAACATGAGCAGCATCCTTGTTAGTGGCCTGTTTGAATTCGGTGATTGTCACTCCCTAGGGCTGCAGACTGGCCTCCCCAGGAAGCACCCAGACCCCATAGGCTCTCTGCAGTTTGAGAATGGGTTACCCGCCAGAGTTCAGGTAGAAGGCACTCGTCTGCAGCTTGAAAGAGTCTTCTGTGAGAGACTCTCAGGTCATCACTTATGTAAGTCCACGAGATAGACTCATAATGCCAGCAGGATGTCTCATGAAGCCAGGACAGTGTAATGTAAGAGGGAAGAAATGGATGAAGTTCCAGTCTTCCACCCTGTTCACCAAGAGCTGACCCAAGGTCTTTGTTGCTTTCTCGCTTATCTTCTGGTTCCCTTCTCCTTTGTGTGGAGCCTACTTGGACTTTAGGCCCCTCTGATGTCTCTCACCTTGCTGTGATCTAAATTCCCAGGCCGAGTGTGTCTGATTACCATTACCACATAGCAGACGAGGCTCCCTGAGGGAGCACAGTGCTCAGTCTCCAGTACCTGCCCTTCTGCAGATGCTGTCTGTGAGCACAGTACCTCTGGCCTGCCCACCAGGGACTGAGCATGACTGCCGTGTTAACTCCTTCCAGACTACCTCGAGGATGTCTTCTGTGTGCACACGGGGCTATAATTACCTGTCCATCACCCGTTAGCAGGAGCAGTGCCCTTGCTGTGGTGCTGGCCTGGCACCACCTCTTTACCCATATTTTAGCTTTCTTTTTTTTTTCCTGGTGAGAGCCCCTCTAGTGTATGCCCCTTTTCCTAAGAGGGCTAAACCTGGAGCCACCACATAGAGTTTAAGCATCTTCCTTTGTACCCACCCTAGCCTAGTTAGCGCACTTTCCCAGCGCTCCTCAGTGAGGCTGCATGTATGTTAGTGTATATAAGATACTAACACTGCTCGACTGCCTTTGCCATATTACCACGAATACAGATGAAGTGCTTGGTTACTGTCTTAATTACTTTCCTGCATTAGAAATTATGTAATTATGTTTAATGGCCAATAAAGTCCTGTTTGTCTTTGACGGTTAAACACTATGCCAGTATTTCCTGTGACATAGGAAACCCTGAAAAGGCTGTTTAGCTTGGACACGGCATCAGAGACTAGGCTGCCGCTGAGTCTCACCAGGTGCCAGACAGCATCACTGCTCCAGTTTACCCCGGAGGAAACTGGCTTAGAGGGGAGGTAACCTCCAGGTCACAGTGTTGTGGATTGTTGGGCGAGTCTGAGCTACCAGACTTAAAAATAGACCCGTGGTTTCCAGGCCAGGCTACACATCAGCACTACCCAAAGAGCTTTAAACACACACACACTTCTGCCCATCCTGGAGAGCAGATCTTCTAGTGTGGGATGCAGGACCGATGGCTAGTACAGTGCAGATCTGCGACAGCTACCCAAAGCTCCAAGGAGGGCGTGGAAATCTTCCTGCTGCCATGAAGTGTGTTCCTGTGAAGCTGCGGGGGCCAAGCCGTTTGATTCCAGTCATTGCCTGTCTGATTTCATAAGTAAAGTTACAAGAACTTTGGTTTAACGGCAGCCTCGGAAGCACACGCTTGCTCATTTGCCTAGAGGGTTTCTGTTTTAAAACAGATTTATGTGGGGGAAGCTGTGCCCCATGGTTTTGACAGCTGTGAGACAGCTGAATCAGACCTGACAGCAAGATTGAGTTGGAAGTCACAGCTTCCTGTGCTGGATCCCATGGTGACAGCATAGCAGCAGCACTGTTGGGAACAGAGCCAACAGCAGCCACTGACTGAGCAGTGTCCCGTGCCTGAGGAGAAGGAGGGTTAAGTAATTTGGTCAGGGGCGCACACACTACATGTACAGTACCAGGACATGAGGCTATGCCTGTTCTTGGCTGCGCTATGCTGCCTCCTAGAGTTAACATTTTGTCTCCCATGTTGTTAATGAGAACGTACCTATACATATGCACGTGTAATACTACTTTTTAACTTAGCGGTTAATGTTTTAAATGGGAGGAGTTCCTCTGAAACCCTGCGTTGGGGGTTTCTCTTGGATCACTAGGCCTCACTCCCACTCAGGAACTGATGTCTGAAGCTGACCAGTAGCGTAAGAGCTAGTTCACCTCAGCCCCTCCCACATCCGCCTAGTGTGTGCTGACTACTAGGGTCCATAGAAATTTCAGCTTGTGATGGCATTCTCAAGTAGCACAGTAACAAATCTGAGAACCAGGGACTTATTGATAATAGAAGTTCAGGGGGTCGGATGTTTTCTGGTGCTGTTGAGGGAGCTGGAGAATCGAGGTGTTCACCATTAACTTACTGGTCAAAAATTGGCTCAGCACCCCTGTAATGCAAATGCAGACCCAGTATTGGCCGATACTAAGTAATTGGAGGTAAAGGGTCTTCTACTCAGAACTGGCGGTTTACCAGGGAGCTCAGTGTGCAGTGGTGGATGCGACTGGGTAACCAAGTGTGCATTTGCAAGATGTGTGGATTGTGAGAAACATGCTCCCCGAGGCAGCCACAGAAAACCCCTAGAGATGGCATTCTGGTCTCCTCTTGAGGAGAGTGAGTCATTTGTCAGGGGTTTGCCTGTGCAGAATTAGAGGGGGTGGCCACAGTCAGCGTGCTGTAGAGTTACCAAATCTTCATGGTTGATGTGGTCAGTGTCTGTGTGGATATTGGGCCTTGGTGCTAAGTAAGAGGGCATGATCTTCACAGGCACTAGTGCAGCACTGAGTGTCAGCTTAGAAGTAAGACAAGCCTGGGGCAAAGCTCTGTGGGGCAAGATGTCAGGGTCAGAAGATGCTGTTGGAAACTAGTGTGTGTGGCAGGAGCTAGGATGCATGGAACGTAGAAGCACTCAGGAGATAGATCCCACAGAAATCAGGTACGGCAAGGTGGCTGTGGACACACACAGTATCTTGAGAGCCTCACTATGCACTGGAAACAGGCGTAACACAGGGACAGGGAGCCATCTTGAAGAGGGTAATTGACATGAATTGTCCATCTAGTCAGCAGCCAAGGTTGTTTGTAAGTCAGCTACTGAGTCCTTGAAGGTTGTGGCTGTGACCATCCGACACAGATCTGCATTAAGCTGCCTTTGCCTGCATTTGCTCCAAAGCATCAGGATGAGAGACAAAGCAAATGATTTCTAAGTACCTTTCCCGAGGTTTGCTCTACTTAATCTGTATAAGGTGAACAGAGAGAGAGAGAGAGAGAGAGAGAGAGAGAGACAGAGACAGAGACAGAGACAGAGACAGAGACAGAGACAGAGAGCACACAAGTATGCATGTATGTGTGTTGGTATAGGTCCTCATACAGGCAAATACTTCATACTAAGCTCCACTCCCTGGTCCAAGTCTGTTTTTAAAATAAAGAAATAGCCCGAGGGCTACTAGATACTTTGAGAACCACATAGCTAATTAAATGATCCAAAGCTAGACCTTCTGACTTTTGAGCACTGATCCCCCCACCCCGTCATTCAGCTATGATAGCTCAATGATGACAGTCGAAATGAACTCTAGGGACAGTGCTTGCACGCTGTAGGGTGAAGGAAATCCGTAGAAAGGTACCATGGGTGGGTCTTGGGAATCGGGCTGAGCTAGGAAACCCCTAGAGGAGTAAGCAGCCTGCCGCAGGGCCAGCACATGAACACACCGAGGGCCAGAGGGGTCTGTGTAGGAGCAGTGGGGAGAGATGAGGGCACTGGGGGGGGGGCACTAGGCCGGGTCAGTCTTTGGTAGATGGGGACATGGCCCAAGGTGACTAAAGGTGACCAAAGATCTCACAGATGCAGAACGAGCTACAGTTGGAGATGCAGCAGGTTGAGGCTTTCAAACTTTGATGATCTCACTTAGAAAAGGGTCAAGGTTTTTATTGCTACTGCTGCTGCTGCTGCTGCTGCTGATGATGATGATGATGATGATGTCAGAGGCTTAAGAATGAGGGGAGAAAGCTCCAGATTTCCTGCTTTTGGGGGAAGAGCTTAACAATTTGAGTGGGTAATGATACTGTGGGACTCCCAGGCAGCATGAGGTGACAGGTGACTGAGTGCAGCTGGGGTTAGGGGCAAGCTGTCTTCTGCAGTATCAGGAAGTGTGACTCCAAATGGATGCAAGGTTGGCTGATTTTTATTCTCACATAAACAGCTATTTAGGAGTTTTGTATTATTTTTTTCTTGTAATTTTAGCAACTCCTTGATTTCTCAGTCTAGATATAGCACTGTGCGTAACATGTCCCAGGGACTGGGGCTCTGTGTACATGTTGAGTTGTTGGCCATCTTTGTCATTTTAGAATGAGAATTTTGTAGACACGTCAGCAGGTTGTAGCAAAACTTATAAGCACAGCTTCAGGCCACGTCCTGCGCACAGCGTTAATCTGTCCTGAACTTTTGCCGCAGTTCTCTGACTTTCCAGGTCCCATGTGGGGCTCGGATTATGTGCAGTTGTCGGGGACGCCTCCCTCCTCAGAGCAGAAGTGCAGTGCCGTATCCTGGGAAGAGCTGAGGGCCATGGACCTGCCTTCCTTTGAGCCCGCCTTCCTGGTGCTCTGCCGGGTCCTGCTGAACGTGATCCACGAGTGCCTGAAGCTGCGGCTGGAACAGAGGCCTGCCGGGGAGCCTTCCCTCTTGAGCATCAAACAGGTTTGTGTCCAACACCGCCTAGACAGGCAGTCGCGGCTGCATCACCACCGCCTTCCGTCATGATTTCCTTCCTCAGTTACTGCAAACAGTGAAAATCACGTCTTAGTGTTTGTTTTTACTACTCTTTTGGGGGCAATCTAGAATGTTCTTCACCTGTAGTCCCCAAAGATAAGAGTGTGTTTCAGCTTCTTTACCACTCACTTCTTAAAAGTATGAAAAAAGGCTGTCACTTGACTCTGTCAATCCTTTCTGTGAGTCCTAGTGACTGGCAACAAAATTCCTTTTTTACTTATTTTTGATGCTCCTAGAGACCATGCTGGATGGCATGTCACTGAGCTGTATCTCCAGCTTTCAGATTCATCCTTAAAGACAGTTTACATCCAGTCTGTTTCTTTATTCTGTTGGAGGTGTGTGTAGGTAGGGAGATGGCTTAGAGTGTGCCAGGACTTCCTGCTTGCTTAAGCAGCCATTGCAGATTCAACAGTAGGGTCCACTTTTCCTTCTGAGCTGTGAGCTTCAGGTGGAGTCTTCGCTGTATGGGGCTGCATTTCAGGAGCAGCCGTGGGGCGGCTGGAAGCGGTTTCATTGAACAGTAAATGCCGAGGAGCGAGGAGCGCAGTGAAATCTTTCAGGCCCTGTGCTGTTAACGTGTTGTCATGGACTATATAAAGTAAAGCCATTCAGAGCCTCACTCCACCTGCTGGAGGCTGAGTGGCCCCGTGGCTCTGCGAATCATAGGTCAATGCAGTTGAAAAAAGACAGGTGAATCAGGTCACACAGCAGGTCCAGATAGGACATGTGTTTGCTTGTTTGGTCAAGTGTAGACCAAGGTGACTAATGAGGTCATTTGGGAGTAGGCTTCTTGTCACTTGCCACTCCCCTTGACAGTCCGCACCATCCCAGAGCTGTTTCCACATTAGCCTCATGGCCTTTACAAGGTTCATGTTTGTCATTGTCTTTCTGGCTCACCTGGCCATAGCTCTGCCTTGTTCTCTGGGTTGCAGCAGGTAGCTGAGTCTTGCTAGGCAAATACCCATCTTAATTCCTCATCAGATACAACCCTGTGAGACAGGGTGGAGTTGACTTCACCAATGGGGCTCTCGTACAGTTAAATAGCAATTTATATTAATACACTTCAAACAGTGACCAACAATACTAGGATTGTTGTGTTTCAGGAAAAAAAAAGAGAGAGAGAATAGAAATTTTCTATTACAGAAATTCAAGGATCAGTAGTGAATACCTACATGGCATTTAATATAGAGAAGTGGGTGCAGACACTCTTAGAAGATTTGACTTGTAGCTACAGTTCTTATACCAGGAATAATTATTTGAGAAACATTTAAGGGCTTTTATCTACAAAAGCAATCTCATTTCTTGTCTTAGACAAATTGAAAAGCATAGAAAATAGCAGGAATTAATCCCTGTTCTCCTGGTACTCAAGAGATGAGCACAGAGCATGTGTGTCTCCATCCAGTTGTTCTCCTTGCACACATACACTTCCTGTGATATAGACAAGAGAATGAGTTGGTGTGTGTTTGTAGTGTGTGTGTTCGTGCACACACATGTAATTCTCTAAAAACTCTCTCAAAGCAAGACTTCAAAAGGCTCCGCAGGGGTCAGTGTATGTACACACGCTTGTAGGGGAGAGCAGGTGCATCCCTGATTAGTTCTTGAGTGCAAGTGTTGTAGTGAGTCTGAAAGCCACAGCCTTTGTTTCCTAACCACCACCCTGGAACCGACTGTGTAGGTCTGCCCGCCTCAGTCCCTGGCCTGTGGTTGGAGAGCACAAGCTCTGATGGTGGGAGGAGCTTCTGGGGTCGCCTCACCTCTGCTCTCCTCCTCCGCACATCACCTGCCACACAGGAACATTGCACCTTTGCCATCCTTCTCTGTTTTCCTTGAGTTCTCTCTAACTTCATCAGATTAAGTTTAGAGTCGGCTTGGTTTGCAGCTTCTGGTAGTAGATGAAGCCACACACCGCACGGAGTAGGTAACTACACTACATCACTCAGAAGCCACCGTTTTCTGGGATACGTTATTTAAATCTTGGATTTGGTTAGAATTCCCATTTTATGACCTATTTTCCCTCTTCTTCCTCTTGTCTTACACTATGCATTGGTAGAAGTGGCCTTATCAAGTGACACTCGTTTCAATATGAATGGGTTTGTAGGGTTTACCTGGTGGAGCAGTGGCTTCTCTATGACAATTCACCGTGTTACAGATGGCTGAACTGTTACACACAACAAGCTTCTTGGGAGTCAAACCATTTCAGGTTCTTCAGAGGCAAGGTCCCTCTGGGACTCCTGGGGGCTGATTTGTGAAGACTGGCAGCCTGTGTGGCCAGGGTGCGTGGGTGACAGCTGTGTCCATGGCGTGTGCTCTTTTGCAGCTAGTGCGAGAGTGTAAAGAGGTCCTGAAGGGCGGGCTCCTGATGAAGCAGTATTACCAGTTCATGCTGCAGGAGGTCCTGGACGGCTTGGAGAAGACCGACTGCAACATGGATGCCTTTGAGGAGGACCTGCAGAAGATGCTGATGGTGAGGGGGCCTGAAGATGCTGATGTTGGGGGCCCTTTCTTGGTCTGTATGTTGTTAACCATCACACACTCCTAACTGACAGAAAAGTCATGGTGGGAATTGAGAAATACTAAAGCTGGTGGAGCACATGTAGTGGAGATAGTCTCAACCTTAGATCAGTAGAATATTCTAACCCCATTTCACAATAAGTGTAGAAGAATTTATGTCACAAATGTGGGCCACAGGAAGAGTTAGCAGGACGTGTGCCAGCTGAAGTAAGTAACCAAACAAAATAAAACATTAGCGTCCCAGAGGAGCCATGTCCGTGTTCATGATGATAGTTTTTATGTGTTTTTTTTTTTTAACATTATTATGCTTTCATATATTTTGTGATGATTTCAGTTACTCCACAGGAATCTGAAAGGTTTTTGAATGTATTGTTGCTGAAGACTGACACAGCTGAAGAGTCCTCATTCAGCAGGCCATGGACTGGTCCTGTTTCCCAGCATGCCATGCTCTCCCCGGTCGCTGCTCTGGCTCACCTTTCTGGTTTATATTGTGTGTTAACAGGTCAAGTTATAAGTTGCTGGATTCTCTGAAACTTGTCATTTTATATTTTTGTTTTTAGGTGTATTTTGATTACATGAGAAGCTGGATCCAAATGCTACAGCAGTTACCTCAGGCTTCCCATAGCTTAAAAAACCTGTTAGAGGAAGAGTGGAATTTCACCAAAGAAATAACCCATTATATCCGGGGAGGAGAGGCGCAGGCTGGAAAGCTTTTCTGGTAGGAACCTTGTGCTTGAACACCTTCCTTCTCGTCCCTCCCTTGTACACATACAAGTGTCAGGTAGTGTCTGTGTGAGCAGAGGCTCTCACCTGGTTGGGTTTGCGCCCTAAGGGGCATCCATGGTGTTTGGAGACATTCTTTATCACATCAGAAGGGAGGGTTGCTGCTAGCTCTTAGGCAGTAGAAGGCAGAGTGCTGGGGGTCCATGGCAGGCACAGGGCAGCAAAAATAAAATAAAATAAAAAAATAAAAAAAAAAAATAAAAAAGCATACTCCAAATGTGGGGCTTGAACCTGGGATACATTATGAGTCAGGAGACTTGAGTCCTGTGAGGGTGGAATACACTGGTGTATTTGAATTTGGTGGGGATTCCCAGAACCAAGTCTTTCTGTTTCATTGAGAATGGTTTGGGAATGTCCTTTGTCTCTTTATAAACTTCTTACATACTCTGAAGGAGTAGGAATGGAACTCGGGTGCTTGAGGAAGGAGCAGTCCTGTCTGCTTATTCCGGGGAAATGAGCATCCCGTTGGATCAGGCCTGCTGTAGATGCTTGCAGGTTCCCTGAGTTCTGACCCTGATATAGGATGAGGCCTGTAGACCCACTGCCTTGTGCTGCTGCTTCTGTGGCAGTATGCCTCCTCTTTCTCCTCCTTTTACTACTTTCCCCCTTTTCTGTGAATCGTTTGCATTGGTTCAGCTGTGCAGGGCACTGACCCAGCTGTGCATCCCTGCTGTGAGGTGTCCACTGACCCAGCTGTGCATCCCTGCTGTGAGGTGTGTGATTGCCTTGGGACTTTGGCAATCTCTGTCCCCTCTTAGTGTCAGAATTTTGTGTCTATCATTTTTGGTGTCTCAGAATCCTGTGTCAACTTCCCTGCAAGGATCTCAGTTCTTAGGCTGCATCTTCATCTTAGTGGGCAGTGAGCCCGCTGGCTTCCCAGTCCTTCAGGTTGCAGTCCTGGTGATGTCCCTTGTGTTTTTTATCTTCAGCTTTAGAGGCTCTCACTTAGTGTTAGCCTGTGTCCTGTTGTTCAGGTGCCCTGTGACCTCACTCCCTTCAGTTGCTGTTTGTGTCTTTGTCTCTGCTTGTCTTTCAAATTCCCAAAAGCAGTCTCTGGACTTTGCTTTGTGCCCCTTGTTCTGAGAACAGCTCCCAGAGCTTCACTGCTGCCCTCCCTGGACTGCCACCCCTGGCCTAGCTCTGTGCTCTTCCCATCCAACGTAGCTCCTCCGTGGTCCTGGCTACTCCTGAGCTTTGCTTTCAGCCCCTTGCACCCCCATCCCCCGACCCCAGGATGGATCCTGCAGTCTCAGCACCAGCTATACACTGCTCGTGTCAACAAGTCCGTCAGACTCTTCTTGTGAGCACTCGGCAGCTCCAGGCATCAGGGCTGCATTCAGTCAGCCTTCTCATCCAGTGTGTGTGCTCACCTCCTGGACGTCACAGTGCAGCCCCAGCAGCCCCTTCTATGCTCGTGGGCCGGGCACATGGTGCCTGCTGCCCCACATGGACCACATGTCCCAGTTATTTTCATGATTCATTCCTCCACTTCCTGCAGACCTTTCTCCTAGTGTCACCTTCCTGTCGCATTTAGAAGTTCCCACTCACAAGTACTTTAGATTCATTCCTGTTTCTTTCCATCTAGTAGAGGGCTCTGTCCACTGTGCTCACTGTTGCTTCTGTAGAACAGGAGCCAGGCTTCTAAATAAATGCATCCTGATGCCTTGTATGATATTCCGAAAATTCTCATCAAGTCACCTTCCCAACCAGATATTTTAAAGCCCACCTGCTTTAATGGCCGTGTGATTAAACTAATTTACATTAAACCCAGGCCCTCCAGAGCACAGCCCGACCCTTGCTAGGTGTTGTAGCCTGGTGAGCATCTCTGCGTTTTCCTCTCAGACGAGGTTTCTTACCTTCTTCAGGTTCTTTGTCATTCCCAGACTTTCCTCCCCTCCCTTTCGGATAATCCTAACACTCGGCCTTTGCTTGGGATTGGGGTGGTGGGAGCTTTCTGTCCAGGAGAGGCTTTGCTGCCCCGTTTCTTTCCCATCTGATGATGGGTGCGTCCTCACCCACTCTCTCACCAGGTCATCACTGCCTTTCCTTGAACATCGTCGTGGTCAATAGTGATAGTGAAGGGTTGCCACCGTGACTCGCCCTGTTCTGTGTGCTTGTGTTCATTAACACTAGTGTGTAAGTGGTCTGTTCACTAAGAAAGTTGAGGTGTAGAGAGTTGATCTTCACCAGCTGTGAGCTGTGAGAGATTACCTGGAGAAAAAGTTTGGAAACAGCTCTGCTTCAGTTTCTGTTGCTTTCCATCGCATCATTTGGTTTGTTGGAGGCATTTATGCCATCTTGGACATTTAAGCAATAACATTGTGTAATCATGTGGCTCCTACACACAACTTACCACTATGGTTTATACTCAGTGCTGTGTGTTAGAACAAAGGTGGGCTGGGCTATCGTCTAGAGTTCTGTGTTTTCTCCTCAGTCATGTGCTAAGAGAAAACTCCCATTGGTCTGTAACTGTTGCGGCTGACAGCTGATTCTCCTGCTTTGCCATTTGTCTGTCCCCAGTGACATCGCAGGGATGCTGCTGAAATCCACGGGGAGCTTTCTGGAATCTGGCCTGCAGGAGAGCTGTGCTGAGCTGTGGACAAGTGCTGACGACAACGGTGCTGCTGACGAGCTAAGGTTGGCGTCACACCGGCTAGCCGTTTCTTACCTCTGGATTCTGGACAGGGATGGATGGGGATTGCCAGTGATCTTCTGGTTGTGGCTTTATGTGAGAACTTTACAGGCAGGCAGACTTTAACACGATAAAAACAGTGGCTATTAGCTGAATATGGCTGCAACAACACTCCATGTTTCCTGGAGTATCTTAAAGTGCTATGTTTTTGTTCTTTCGATCCCTGTAGCAGCCTATGCTGCCCTTTAGTGCCATTTGGCACATTTCTGTTGTTTATGCTTGGCGTATCCCTTCTGTTGAACAGTAGGGTAAATACACACGCTGGCTCATCTGCTGGATGCTCTTCACCGGCATGCTGGTTCATGATACTGAACCACTGAAACTCTACTCCCTCCTTCTGTCTCTTCCTCCCTCTATCTCCCTGTCTCTGTCTCTCTGTCTCTCTGTCTCTCTCTCTCTCTGTGGGAGTGGGGGTGGAGCCTGTAGCTTTAAACTGTAACTGAAAAGTCACCATGAGAATTAAAGAATGGAAGCATGTACTGGGCAGCAGCTCTTTGGATCCTCCACTTGCCTGCCAGAGATGAATCTTGAAGTTCTCTGTGGAAGGGCATTGGTGCTCCACTAAGCCTGCTCCGTGGTGTCCTACCCTTGTGATCAGCTGTGGTGGCAGCACTGTGTCACCCAAGTCAGCGTGAGCCCCAAGGTGGTATTAGGGGGGTAGTTGTAGTCACCACACAGCTTAAATTTCTTTTCAGTTATTATGAGCCCTTCAACTCTAAGAATGTGTCATCATAATGTCTAGAAAATTAAACATACTGTTACTTGAGGGATATTTGATGCCCCCTACATACACTGCAAGTGCTCACGACAGCCATCTGAGGATCAAATGTCTGAGTATTTGGCCACATTCTCAGTAACTTCCTGTTCCACTGATGAGGTCCAAGGTGCTGTTCACACTGTGCTTTGACATTTGCTACGTGTTTGTTACTTGCTGCTCTTGTACCCGAGTGCCCGGTGGGAACTAACTGAACTTCACCCTGGCAGGAGGTCTGTCATCGAGATCAGCCGAGCCCTCAAGGAGCTCTTCCACGAAGCTCGGGAGAGAGCTTCCAAGGCCCTGGGCTTCGCTAAAATGCTGAGGAAGGTGAGTCCCCACCTGAGCGCCACTACCCTTCCCCCAGGTTCCATCTTAAAGCTGATTCTAAAGAAGTTTCTGTCCTGCGATCCTAGGACCTAGAAATAGCAGCAGAGTTTGTGCTGTCTGCGTCAGCCCGAGAGCTCCTGGACGTTCTGAAAGCAAAGCAGTATGTTAAGGTGAGTCCCATGGTGTTCTTGGAGTCCTTTATCTCTGTTGCATTCTAAAGGGCTACTCGTTCATAACATTCAGAGTTAATGTTCTGGGCTGAGGAGGCTGCACACTGACCTTACCAGTTCACAGAATACACTTCCTCATACTTCTTACAAATGCAGACAAAGAATCAACCTCAGTGTTATTAACTTAGTTATTTAAGATATATATCTTAAATATGTAAGTGCATATTTAAGATAGTGACTAATTGTGACTAGGAATGGTTTTAGTGTCTGCATTCAGGCCCTCTGCGGTTCACAGGTCATCTTGGTCACTGTCATAGTTACTTCTTGGGCCTATCTCTGTCCTCTTTAAGTTGTTCGAGATTTATCACTTTGAGGCCTGCATACGACGTGTCATTGGCCATCATATGCCAAACCCAGCAAACCCAGTCTTAGGGTTTCTATTACTGTGATGAAACACCATGACTAAAGCAGCTGAGGGAGGAAAGGGTTTACTTCCTTCATACTTCCACAGTGTTGTTCATCACTCAAGGAAGCCAGATCAGGAACTCACACAGGGCAGGAACCTGGAAGCAGGAGCTGATGCAGGGGCCATGGAAGAATGCTGCTTACTGGCTTGCTTCCCCTGGCTTGCTCAGCTTGCTTTCTTATAGAACCCAGGACCTCCAGCCCAGGGATGGCACCACCATGGTCTGGTTCTTCCCTCATCAATCACTAATCAATAAAATGCCCTACAGGCTTGCCTACAGCCTGATCTTATGGAGGCATTTTCTCAGTTGCGGTCCCCTCCTCTTCAGTGACTCTGGCTTATTTCAAGTTGATATCAAACGATTTAGCACACAGGGGATGTGTGACGTAGGGGTGGCTGCTGTGCAGCTGGCCCCTCTACCATGACATCGTATTCCGTGTTCAAGTGACCCCGCCTCCTCGAACAGCCCAATCCAGGCACACAGCCGTGAAGAACTAGCTGTTGCATGTGGGACAGTGAAGCAGTGCCCTGTGCCTAAAGAACCTTCAGTGCTACTGCCCCAGCTCCTCCTAGCCCCTCCCTTCCTCCTTCACCCTCACGCAGCTGAGCCACTTACAGTTCAGCTTGTTGTTGGAACTAATGCCCTCTTCCTCACATGCATCCTCTTCCTTGAACCTGCTTGTCTATCCACTCCTGCCCTGAAACCCTAGGCTGGCCCTGAATTCACTGTATAGCCCAGGTTGGCCTCTAACTCATGCTTTCTGAGTGCTAGGGATACAGGCGTGTACCTGTGCCCTGGCTGCTTTTGATCACACATTTTCTAGTTTACAAATGGGTTGTTTCCTTTCCAGGTACAGATTCCTGGGTTAGAGAATTTGCACATGTTTGTCCCCGACAACCTCGCTGAAGAGAAGAAAATTATTTTGCAGCTACTCAATGCTGCCACAGGAAAGGACTGCTCAAAGGATCCAGATGAGGTCTTCATGGATGCCTTCCTGCTCCTGACCAAGCATGGGGTCCGAGCCCGTGACTCAGAAGAGGGCTGGAGCACATGGGAAGCCCGAGCTGTCAAAATCGTGCCTCAGGTGGAGACTGTGGACACCCTGAGAAGCATGCAGGTGGGTGGGCCTCCCACCACCAGTTGGGATGGTCGGAATGCTTGTAGGAACACTGTGGCAGCTGACAGACATCACCCTCACTGATCTGAAGTATATGCTCCTTAAAATCGCCTGTATAGTTCACTACATATGTTGTTAGCACGACTGTGCTAGAACTATCCCAGCAGGCTTGTTAAGTGTGTTGGGTTATACTGGGATGTTTGAAATGACCTGCACATTTGATTTATACCATTTTGTGCCTCTTAGATCCACAAACGTCAGCTAGATCTTAAAGTTGTCATTTCATTGATGAGTCGGTAGTTCTAGACAACACAGTCCAGAGTGCCCCTGAAGAGCGGAAACAGTGCGGCTTCGGTGTCACTTGTACAGAGAAGGACTCCTTATGGGGCCTGGTCAGATTTTGAGATTCACTGATTACTGCTTCCGGAGACTCCTCACATGTGTGTCCAGCTCAGGGGCAGTGAAAGCAGGTGTTCACACACATCTGGAGCTCTGCTGGACCAGCTGCCGTCTCCTCCTCCCCACCCACCTGTTCTTTCTCTTGCACTCTCAGTCAGACGTGCCCACTCTCTTGTTTAAGTCAGAAGTGTGGCAGCACATGTAAACGTGTCCTCCCACCTCTCTAGCTAATCACCAGCTTGGCAGCCAGACATGCGCTCAGCAAGTGATCTGTGTGGTGTTCCAGGCCCTGCCACAGCTCAGGTGCCATTACCTTCCCTGGACAGTGTGCTGCCCTACTTGGGCTTTTCCTCCTTCCCTCCTCCAGTCCTTCTGACTGGCTTGCTTGAAAGTGAGCATGGCAACAGGCAGGCTTCTCCCAAATACCGCAGTAACCTAGTCTCTCAGTGATTCACTCCAGGGAGCTCACCTCATCCCTGACTTCCATCTTCGTGGGCTGTTCCAGCACACCATCCATGTGTGCCCATGCCCTTTCACAGTGGAAAGTGGAGTTCTTTTTCCCTTTGCTGAAGAGCCAGCTTGCTGCCCTGGCCTGCGGGAGGTGTGTCTGCAGGTATACCTGCCGGGGATCCTAGCCAGGTGGCCAGCTGTTGTATGGTAGACTTGAGGGTGGCGCTGTTTGGGGCCTGGAAAGCCGTCACTGGTCTGTTTTATGCCTTGTGTTTGGTTTTCCTTCCAGGTGGACAACCTTCTGCTGGTTGTCATGGAGTCTGCTCATCTTGTACTTCAGAGAAAAGCCTTCCAACAGTCCATTGAAGGGCTGATGACTGTACGCCACGAACAGACATCCAGTCAGCCCGTCATTGCCAAAGCTTTACAGCAGCTCAAGGTACTGACCGCACCATCCTTGCCTCTGGATGGAAAGCTGTGGAAATGTCACATGGTGTGTGGTGATGTCATCAGAGGGGTGTGAGTGCCCCATTCCTCCTAGTGTATACTTGTGCACATATGTGAATGAGACATTCCCTTGATATTTCCTGAAACTGGGAAGGATGGAAATGAGCCAGTCCATGACTGTGTGTCGTGTGGCTGGTGGTTTACCAGAGTTAAGGTTGGGATTAGGTCTCTTCTGTTAAGTCTCTTTCCCCTTAGCAGTTTCCAGTGTTTGCTACAGGTGTTCTTTGTACACGGTCAGAAAGTGTTTATCCTATTGTTCCGTATGTGACTCGGCCAAGTGAACTGTAACAGAAAGAACCAGAAGGCACGAGGGCCTCCAGTACATGGCAGCCCCAGCTTTGCATCTTTCCCTCCTTTTCTGGTTTCACCGCTGTGTCTGGTGCTGCTCTCTTGGGTCCTGCTTTTAGCTGCTCCTTCTAGCAGCCGTGAGTCAAGCCTTCATAGCTACAGAACTATGGCTTCTTAGAGACTCCTGGGAAGTACAAGTCATTCAGTGAGCTTGTGGTTTTCTTCTGCCAATCCATTTTATTTTATTGATTGATTATAAACTTGTTGCCCCACCCTAATGCCAGGGCAAGGGACTATTGTCCTTCAGTTCAAGCCAGAGTCCTTGAGAGTATAAGCTGTTGTACGGTGTCGATTTCACTTGAGTTTGAAGGATCCTGGCTCAAGGACACAAACTGCCTCACCGAGAAGTCAGCAGCTCTGAGTAGCATCTGGGGATTGCATTATGGTATCATAGCTCAGGAGAGTTTCAGAGCAGGAAAAAAGGGGACAAACAAAAGAAGCACTCAAGCATTGATGTCCATGGATCAAGGTTCTAAGTCTGCTCACCAAGTATCACAGTGTAGTTTGGTGTATATGTCAGAAAGAGGGGAGTAATATAGAATCCCGAGCTGGCAAAATAAGGTCAGCACAGACTGGTTTGTTGAGGAATATTGAGTAAATAAAATTACCTAATTTTATTTACTGAGCCTTGGGAGTTTGGAAGACTTCTGAAGAGAATACTTTGCAATGAAATGTGAGTGATACACTCCCAGTGTACAAGGGTGTGAGAGATGGGTGAGAAGGGGTGAGTGTGGAGGGAGTGAGAGACAGAGTGGAAAGGTGTGAGTGTGGAAGGAGTGAGACAGGTGGGAAGGGGTGAGTGTGGAGGGAGTAAGACACAGGTGGGAAGGAGTGAGTGTGGAAGAAGTGAGACACAGGTGGGAAGGGGTGAGTGTGGAGGGAGTGAGACGGGTAGAAAGGGGTGAGTGTGGAGAGAGTGAGAGACAGGTGGGAAGGGGTGTGGGGAGAGTGAGAGGTGGGAAGGGGTGAGTGTGGAGGGAGTGAGAGACAGGGTGGAAAGGTGTGAGTGTGGAAGGAGTGAGACAGGTGGGAAGGGGTGAGTGTGGAAGGAGTGAGACACAGGTGGGAAGGGGTGAGTGTGGAGAGAGTGAGAGACAGGTGGGAAGGGGTGAGTGTGGAGGGAGTGAGAGACAGGTGGGAAGGGGTGAGTATGGGGAGAGTGAGATGGGTGGGAAGGGGTGAGTGTGGAGAGAGTGAGAGACAGGTGGGAAGGGGTGAGTATGGAGGGAGAGACAGACAGGTGGGAAGGGGTGAGTGTGGAGAGAGTGAGAGACAGGTGGGAAGGGGTGAGTGTGGAGGGAGTGAGAGACAGGTGGGAAGGGGTGAGTATGGGGAGAGTGAGATGGGTGGGAAGGGGTGAGTGTGGAGAGAGTGAGAGACAGGTGGGAAGGGGTGAGTATGGAGGGAGAGACAGACAGGTGGGAAGGGGTGAGTGTGGAGCTAGCCTGGTGCTGTTACAGAAGCACTGAGAGCTTAAATTAAGATACATTCTTCAGCCTTTATTTTGTTGACATTGGGATTCTTTGTTGTATGGTGTGGTGGGGTGTCTCCTGTTATATGCGGTGGTGGTGGGGTATCTCTTGCTGTATGGGGTGGTAGGGTGTCTTCTGTTTGGGGTTATAAGGGGATGCCTCATATGTATTGTGGAATATTTGGCAGCATCCTTGGCCTCCACCCATTAGGTGGCAGTAGACCTTATCTCTTCTCCATTGATCTCTAGTGGTTAATGCTCAAAAGTACTAGCAACATCAACACCTATTCAAAGAACAGAATACAGTTAGGTGCAGCAGGCACTTCCTGTGGCGTGTTTCCACCTGGTGTTTGTAAGGTGTTAAAGACAGAGTGGTGGGAATGAGATTTCTCTGTCATAGTGTGATAAAGTGTCTCGGTGGTATCTGTCCGTGGCTCGTCTCTCATGGGCTAATGATCACGGTCTGGGACTCTTCAGAATGACGCACTCGAGCTGTGCAACAGAATAAGCGATGCCATCGACCGCGTGGACCACATGTTCACCCTAGAGTTCGATGTCGAGGTTGAGGAGTGCGAGTCGGCCACACTGCAGCAGTACTACCGAGAGGCCATGATTCAGGGCTACAACTTCGGGTTTGAGGTAGGTACCATGTGCAAGGGAACACCACACAGCCCAGAATGGCTTTGTGGGTTACGAGAAGCATTATAGAGTTTAGACGACAAGCCTTATATTAATTATAATTATCACGTAGTAGGGAATGACACCTTATACTTCTGTGGAGTCTCCAAAGTGTCAGTTTTCTTTTAAAATTCAGATAGTTACCCAGATTTTAATTTTCTACTCACAGCTATCTATCTACTATATTCTTAAACTTTATTTAAGAGCTGTTTAGTATCATAAAAGTACATTCCTAATTTAAAAATAAAGTATTTACTGAGCTTTTTTTTTTTACTATATTTTATAATACTATGGGTTATTCAAAGTATACATACTAATTAGATTTTACTGTTCAATTTTAGAAAAAGACATTTTAGTCAGATGCAGTGTTATTGTAGGTATTGCAGTAGGTATTGCTAGAATGGACTGGTTAATTCTGATATATATGAAATCTTCTTACAGTATCATAAAGAAGTTGTTCGTTTGATGTCTGGAGAATTCAGACAGAAGATCGGAGACAAGTATATAAGCTTTGCCCAGAAGTGGATGAATTACGTGCTGACCAAATGTGAGAGCGGCAGAGGCACGAGACCCAGGTAACAGTGAGAAGCTGGCACTCTGTTCCCTACGTGGGCACATGCGGTTGCCCAGGTCTTGTTTCTGGGCACCACGTGAAACATACCATCCAGCCCAGTTTCAGTCAGTACTTTTCAAATGGATGTGTGTATACATGCCGCCTGTAACTAACCTTAGAGGAAAGACAATCTGTGATGTGTCCAAAATGGCCTGCCTCCTAAGAGGCATCCGTGGGGGGAGTGTGTAAATTGTCCCTGTGTGTGCCGCCCTGCAGTTGTCCCTGTAGCATGAAGCTGTCACTAAAGTGTGTGAGTGAAGACTGGCCGGGCAGTCTGTCATCAAGATGAGCAGACACGGGACACTTGGAAGTCACTTCCAAGGCAGAACACTGCAGACTAACTGCATGCTAAATGGAGAGCTGGAGCCTGGAGTGACCAGCTAGCTCACAGATGATGCATGTCCCCCTAAATTCCCGCACGCTTCTTTTTGGTGTTATAACTGACTTTAAAAAGCCATCCTGTTCTTTTAAAAAAAAAGGTTACTGTAAGCTCATTCTGCTCAGGTGTTTAAACAACCACCACCGCCACCTCCCCCCAGGAAAGACCAAGCATTTATAACATCTAATTTACATATTACATGGAGACACTTGCATCTTTGCATATGAGCGTCACTGTTTTATGGAGACTAGTCTGCTAAGTTGCTTTTATTTATGAAAATAGGATTTATAATATATTAATTAGATGGCATTTAACTTCTGTCCAACTTATGCTTGTATCTTTTGTCTTTTTAATAGTACAGTAAATTTCCAATTACTTTTACGCTAATGTTAGTGTGTGTAACTCATGCAGCACTTCCCCAACTATTATGTGACTGTTGAATATTTTCATATTACAGATGGGCCACCCAAGGATTTGATTTCCTACAAGCCATTGAACCTGCCTTTATTTCAGCTTTACCAGAAGATGACTTCTTGGTATGACATACTCCTAAATACTTTTTCAGTTAGAGAAGAACCAAGTTGGCCACTCTCTCTCCTGGACAGTGTAATCTTTATGGAGTCCTGGTTCTCAGGAGAACCATCATCCTGTGATGATGATGATGACTCATCAAATGTAACAGATGTAAATTCCATCATGTTACCTTCTGGTTATGGAGACGCATCTTTGCTTATAGATGTCATTATTTTATGGGAATAGTCTGCCATGTTGCTTTTATTGATGAAAATAAAATTCGTAATACATTTTAAAGTGAAGTTAAATATCCAGTTTATGTTTGTATCTTTTGTCTCAAACTAGCTAAAAATATTTACTTAATGTCAAATGTTGCTTTCAAATAGACTGAGTCTAGTGGGCTGAGGATATAATTAAGAATTTACTTTATCATCATCAAATTTTTCTTTGGTTTGTAGAGTTTGCAAGCCTTGATGAATGAGTGCATTGGGCACGTCATAGGAAAGCCACACAGCCCTGTCACAGGTTCGTACCTTGGTGAGACCAGCACTTGCTGGTTTTGATGAGCCAACTGTATACAAAATAGTTTTTTTTTTTTTAAGAGTATTCAGAAGGTGACAGAGGTGAAGTTCATGCAGGGAATTCTATGGTCATTATTCTATACCCTACAGGAAGATTAAAATGGCAGCACAAGGTGCAGCCATACATTTTTTTGTTTTTCTAGTGTTAATACTGCAGCCTGCTCTCCTTGTTAAAATCTTTGTGTATGGAGCAAATGAGGAGGGTTCCCCTGGTCCTCTTTATCTCATGAAGGAGGGGTCCCCTGGTCATCTCTTGTCTCATGAAGGAGGGTTCCCCTGGTCCTCTTTATCTCATGAAGGAGGGGTCCCCTGGTCATCTCTTGTCTCATGAAGGAGGGGTCCCCTGGTCTTCTTTATCTCATGAAGGAGGGGTCCCCTGGTCATCTCTTTATCTCATGAAGGAGGGGTCCCCTGGTCTTCTTTGTCTCATAAAGAGGAGGGGTCCCCTAGTCTTCCCTTGTCTCATGAAAGAGGAGTTCCCCTGGTCCTCCTTGTCTCATGAAGGGCATGTTTGTTTTTCCGATGTTTCTCTGACTTCTCTGCTCACTTGAATAAATATTGACTTGGTTTCAGTTTTTTAAAAAAATGAAGTTCTTAGCTGGGCGGTGGCCACACATGCCTTTAATCCTAGCACTTGGAAGGCAGAGACAGGCAGATCTCTAAGTTTGAAACCACCCTGGTCTACAGAGTGAGTTCCAGGACAACCTGGGTTACACAGAGAAACCCTGTCTAGAAAAACAAAAACCAAAAAAAGTTTTTTTGTTTTTGTTCTTGCCAAGACAAACAGTATTTTATTTTCAAACAGTTTTGCAGTGTATTCTGAATCCTTAAAAAAGAAAATGTTTATTCAGAAAGACAGTGTTATTCTTGACACAGTCTGTGAGTCAAGCAAAGTCACAGTTACGCCATACTCACTCCAAGATAGAAACTTTGAATTGCATAAAGTAGTTCAGAAATGGTAAGTTTGCCGGCCATCAGCTATGCTGGTTAAAAGTTACTTGCTAGGCATAAAAATTTAATATCAAAGTGGGCGGGCCTTAATCACTGCCTTTGTTTAGAATGTAAGTTGTCCATGCTTTTCTTCCCAAAGCTGTCATGATATCGACAGTTGCTGTTGTAAAACCGCTCCAGAGCATTCTGGAGAGGAGCGCTTCACAGGGGGCTGCTCTCCTCAGACTGTTGCCCAGCCTCACTAGCAGCAACAGAGTTTGCTTTGATTTCTCAGAACATTTTCCACATGCCATGCTATTAAGAGGGAACGACTCTGACATAAGGTTTCCGTTTAGGGTGAACTGTATGTAGACTAAAACTGCTAGCACATTAAGAGATGACGTCATAGCACAGGGAACACAGAAACAAGGTGGCTCTAGAAAGCAACCAACCGTAAGAGAAAGACACGTTAGAATAGAGAGAGTACCGGCATGCCAGTCTCTGCCCCACCCAGCTGGAGAGAGAGCTGGAATCATGCCCATTTTGTAGTAGGAAATCACTGGTTTTAACATTTTCCTTGGAGTTTCATCTAACTTTGGCACTAGGACCTAGCGGACAGGTCGAGCACATTCTTTGCATGCTGGGCCTGCAAATCTCCATCACCATGAGGCTTGTCAGTAATAACATCTGATTTTGAATGTCATCGTGAACTGTAGCTATGTCAGTCCTGTATTTCCCCATTTAAAGGGAGAAGAGAAGGAATGCACTGTAGGGAGAAGCTAGTGTGTCCCTTCACTGAGCCCTGGCGTCAAGTAGTGGAGCATGGTAGCATGTGTGAGGTGCAGAGGTCTCCACCCCAGAACCTGCACAAGCATCTGTGTGCAGAATCTTCTTCACATCTAGGAGGCAGTCGTCCGACAACACGCCTCAGCGGTTCACTGGGTGAATGCCGGTTATTTGTTCAGCAGATGCTGTGCACGGTTGACACTGATGTTTACCGAAGTGTGGTTTCAGTGCAGGAAAGTTTGAATGCATAACATAACTTTACAGACTTTTAAGGTGACATATTTGGTGGAACTTGCATATTTTTTCACCCTGTGAGTGAATTTGTCTTGTTCATTGTTGAAGTCAATCGCCATCCCATTTACACAGAGACTTGGCATGAGTTTCCCGTTGCCCGCCCTAATGAGTTTGTTTTGTTGCCATTTTCGGCAGCTATCCATCGGAACAGCCCCCGCCCTGTGAAGGTGCCCCGATGCCACAGTGACCCTCCCAACCCTCACCTCATCATCCCAACTCCAGAAGGATTCAGGTATCTGCTGCTCCTGCGTCACGGGCTCGTCTCTGCTCCCTCCGCATGCTCCTGCTCTGCAGTCGTCTGGGCGCTTGCTCGGGAGCTCGGTGCTTGTCCTTCTGATGGTCACATGCTGCCTGAAGCTCTTCTCTGTGTTATCTTGAGGACACAGCACAGTGCCTCAGCTGCAAAGGAAGGCAGACCTGCCTCTTTAAGATGAGTTAGCCTCCAGCTTCTTTATAACCCCAGCCACCGAGTGCTTTCTGGCTTTGGAGTCGTTCTTTTTCTTTCTTGGAAAAATAAGCTTAGGAAAACATGTAAAGTACAGTGAACATGTAATCGCAGCTCTGAGCGTCTCTTTAACAGTGGAGAAAGTTGGAGTGACCAGTCCACTCTAGACGTGTGTGAGTGTGTATAGTGTGATTAGGTTGAGGGTCCAGAAACACACCCAGGTTCACACTGATCCTCTAGAATCAGCGTTTCTGTGACTTTGGGAGTGAGTGTTCTCTTCCCACTTTAGTGCCTTTGGCAAGCCAATCTCCTGTGGTAGGGTTTTCTAGGTCAGGGCCTTTTTTCCCCCAACACATAGACCAGAACTCTCAAGTAGCAATGTGCATTTTATATTTTAAAGATTTTTTTTTTCATTTCCTACCTGTGTATTAGATACCAGTACCTCCCCTTTTCTTACCTGTGTTCCTGAAGCCTTTCTTCTTGCCTTAGCACCCGGAGCGTGCCTTCCGACACTCGGAACCATGGCAACTCTGTTGCTGCTGCTGCTGCTGTTGCTGCCGCCGCCGCCACCACTGCTGCTGGCCGCCCTGGCCCAGGTGGTGGTGACTCTGCGCCGGCCAAACCTGTCAACACTGCCCCTGATACCAGGTAGTCCCAGTACACCAGCAGTGTTTCTCCCATCCCATTGTCCCTCATGCCCTTCCAGGGGGTGCTGAGCATCAGGATGTGTCACAGGGTGACAACTGTGGGTGCTGGGGTCCCCTCTGGGTTGTCAGAGCCTCCAGACCCTGGCAGCAGGCAGCAGAAGCAGAGCAGTTTCTGAGGATAATGTTTCTTCTTCGGAGCCAGCGTGAGCTAAAATGACCCCTGGCTCTGCCAGTCTTCACCTTACTGCACTCGAGGAAAGATCCTGGGGTGCACAAGGGACTTGTGGCTGGGCCTGGCAGCCTTTTCCAGGTCAGAGCAAAGCAGTTCTTTCTTAATCTCAGCCAGCGTCTGAGCAGAAGGGGCCCCACCAGCGTTCTTGTGCGGTAGGAAGGCCAGTTGTGGAGAGGCACCCAGAAGGAGTGGTGTCTGGGAGACGGCCAGATATAGTACCCAGGAAGAAGCAGTATGAAAGCAGGGCAGACTGTGTGGCCTTGCAGCTCAGACAACTGAGATGATGTCACACTGACACTAGTCCTTAACAGTCTAAGATTTCTGCAAACATTCCTAGTATTGCTACTCATTAAAAACAATTAATATTCCTAATTTTTAGTCATAAATGTCCATAACCTTAAAATTTTAAATTTAAGCTTAATCATTAACAACAAAGTAAAATAAATATTAAAGCTCCCATTTCCTGCTTGTTTTGGTATTGGAGAATTCCATGGCATAAGTCTTCATGCTGCTTCCATCTCGCCATGGGGAGCCACCGAGATTTTCATTAGTGTGTGTTCAGAATCAGGGGCGGTAGCCAGCTTCCCAGCTGCTGCATCCATGTCACTCAAGATGTTTCACTGCTGGCCTGGAGACACCTGCCTCTGTAAGGTGGAGGAGCCGGTGCGGGCAGTCTTCCCCTCCAACTTCACCTGTACATCAATGGCATCTGATCGTCTCTGTGGAGCCTTGTGTAGATCTTAGTCGTAATTCAGGTCCACTCGACCTCCAGTGGCTTTTGCAACAGCACAGTTTTGAAGTTTTTTATTTTTATATTTTTAATACATAGGAACAAAGTTTGTGAACACGCATAGAAAAAGCAAAGTCCCACAAAGATATGTATGTGAGTCCAAGACTCCTGCCTGCAGGAGAGGCCTGCCAGGCAGGTGCCTTCTTGCTCAGGCCTGTTGCTTATCCCTGAGAGCCCAATCATAGTGCAGTATGGGCCTGAAAAGGGTACCCTGCGCTGTGACAGTAGCGTCAGCCCACAGCGTGCCTCCTGCCCCCAGTGTTCAGTGATGTCTTAATTTTATTTTATTGATCTTGGAAATAGCTATTCTGGGCTGAAATTTTATCACCAGTATTCACTTGAAAACATTTTTTTTTCAGTGCTTGGTGTGCCAGATCTGGCCAGTTTTCAGTGTGGCTCAGGAACTACCTATAGGTTTTCAACCCTGTTTCAAGCTGGTTTACTCCACAGAAACTGGCGACCTTTGCAATTCACCGCAGACACTTACGTCACATTCACAGATATACCAAGGGTGCCTCTTGCCTTTTACCTTTACAAAAATTTCTGAAAGTTACAAAATTGACTTATGTAATCTTCAGGAAAGCGAGAAGGTAGAGATACCGAGTGACCCCTGTAGCCTCCCAGATATGGCCCTGCTTTGCTTAGGAGTGGACTGTGTGTCCTTCCTTCTGTTAGTAGCCTGGCCCTCAAGTACCACCAGAGCTA
Source organism: Arvicanthis niloticus (assembly GCF_011762505.2). NCBI lineage: Eukaryota > Metazoa > Chordata > Mammalia > Rodentia > Muridae > Arvicanthis > Arvicanthis niloticus. The sequence goes on along the minus strand of NC_133436.1, from coordinate 8,220,219 downwards.
TTCCGAGGACCCACAAACAGCAGATGTGGTGCCGACATCAGGTAGACACAGACTAGCCCAGGCTGAGGGCCATGGCTGCAGTAACCGTGCTGCTCCAGGCCTGCTCACAGGGCCTGCCCACAGGTACCACACTTCTACACACTTGCGCGCGCACACACATTTTTGTGTGGTCTTTGGGTACATGAACTGTAATCTAACGTGTCCTGCTTAATCCCAGCTTTGCCCTTGTGAGCTCATTCTCATTCTTACTGAACAGTTCATGTTAGAAGCGCAGCTGTCTAACTCTGTCTCTAACATGCTGAGTCTCTTGCTCTCCAGCTGCTTGGCGACTGCCTGAGAAACTGTTAGGCATTCCTTTCTTACTGCTAAAGATTTGCAATCTTTTGAACCATGTAATGGTTTTAGCACTCTTGTTACAATTAAATATTTAAATATATGTTGGTAATATTTTAATATAATGTTGGCAACTTAAACATTACCTGATTTGTTTAATAAAACCTTATCCACTCTAGGCTTAGACCGTGGAGCTTTTCTTGTTTCTGTTATTAACGTAGAATGAACAAACTTGGGGGCTTCCTGTCAGTCCCTAGGAGAGACCCTATGTCAATGGTAACCTTGTTTATTTGGGTGATAGATTTTGTGGGGCTTGCCCATGTGTCCTCTGCCCACTAGATGCCAGTTGCAAATGCTCCCTGACAATACCGTCCTGTTGAGAATCAGGATTCTAGAAGAACCTCACAGACCTTTCATTTTATGCTGTATTCACTTGATAGCTCAGTTGGGTTTGTTTTGTTCTGCTGATGTTAAAACAGGGGTTCCAGTGTCCCTGAAAACGACCGCTTGGCCTCCATAGCCGCAGAACTGCAGTTCAGGTCTCTGAGCCGGCACTCGAGCCCCACAGAAGAGCGAGATGGTGAGAGTCATGCTGACACCATGCATTCTCCAGAGCATTGGTATTCATCTTAGTCACCAGCCCTGATGCCCTTGAGTCCACAGGAATGTGGGGAGCCACCAGGCTTGAGGAGCCTGCTGACCTGGCCGTTCAGAGCAGTGTTGTGTATTCAAAATCTTCTTCCTTGTGTTTTACAGAAATATCACTTTTGATATTTTAATTGTTGAGCACTCTTACTCAAATACAGAACTATTACTCTGATTGTTGTAATATGGTGACAGCCCCCCAAGCTGCCTCTTAAATAGGGTTCCCCAGAATGCTGTTCTTGTGCAGTTCTGTTGTCAATTATGGAAGGTTCAAGTCTCTAACAGTGTCTTCATTAGGGGCCATTTTCTAGACATGAATAGACACACGAGCCTCACCAGAGTCAGCAGTAAGAGCAGATTGCCAGTGATGGTGCCATTCACCACTGCAGCAGGGTGTAGTTTTTCCATAAACCTTAATTTGTATGAAAACCACTTCCTGCAGAGCCAGCATATCCTCGAAGTGACTCAAGTGGATCAACACGGAGAAGCTGGGAACTTCGAACACTCATCAGCCAGACCAAAGGTATGAGAGAGGAGTCGCACGTGTCAGTGTTCAGGCTCCGAGTCCTTAGATCTCACGTATTAGCACTGTGACCTCATTGGTACCTCTGACATCACAGTACCCACCATGGCCTTTCTGAACAGCTTCTGTTTCATGCAGTGTGTTACAAAGGCCTTTGGATGTGCTCATCCTTTAGTAGTTGGCACAATCCCTTGATGGTGTCAGTACTTGTGAATGGAAGCATTCATCTTCATGCCAAGAAATTGGAGAAAGAACTTTGGCTGCTGGGAGGTGGTGATTAATAAGTTACTGTGAGATCGTCCTGTCAGCTGAATTGAGGAGGAAATGGGGGCAGGGTTAGAGTTCTAGTGCAGTGATTTCAGCAGGTGGATGCATTAGGTTAACATTGGGCTTCAGAGCTGGGTTGCAGCAAGAAACAGCTGTGGTGAGATAGTTGGCCAGCCCTGTGCAGATCTGTGTATATTGAGGGAGAGACTTCTGGACCTAAGTCCAGAAACTGAGAACCAGTCTCTGCGTTAGTCTGCCTATAACTGTGGTTACCCTGGACATGGTGGTGGCCCTGAGTCTGCCCTCCTTTTGAAAACAAATACCTGGTGATTAGGTAAAATTGGGAACCACTAGGACTATGTCCCTCTCAGAAAAGCTGCAATTCCCAGTGGCATATTAAAGTCCAAGTCTTCTGAAGAAAGGCTCATTAGTTTAAGATATCTTTTCACAGGTATTTTGACACTGGGGTCCACAGCCTCAGTTGTAAAAGAATGTGTCCAGACAAACCTAGTGTATCAGGTATTTGGGGGAAAAAAAAAAGCCAAAAAACTAGATTTCCTTTCCAGGATTTAAAAAAACAATTGATAGATAGCAAAATAAGCTAATTAAAACATAAATTTTAGCCGGGCAGTGGTGGCACACACCTTTAATCCCAGCACTTGGGAGATAGAGGCAGGCAGATTTCTGAGTTTGAGGCCAAGCCTGGTCTACAGAGTGAGTTTCAGAACAGCCAGGGCTACACTGAGAAACCCTGTCTCAAAAAAAAACAAAACAACAACTACAAAAACATAAGTCTTTGGAAATGTCACTTTTTGAATTAACCTTATAGCCATCCAGATCTTCAAAGATCTCTTTGTCTCCTAGACAAAGCTGAAGCTCTCAGGTAGCTACATCATGGGTTGTATGTAACCCATTAATGGCTGGTAAGTATGAACGTGACCAGCCTTAGTGTCCATCAGCAGAGGCTGTGATAAATGTCACACACATGCATGTGCGCTCATACACACATAACATGGAATGCCATGTGCTGGCTAAGGAAAAGGAAATTACATCATGTGAGGAACATGGACAGAGATCACGTGTTGCTGTTTTCTCTGTGTCCTCTTGGAAACCAACTTCCCTTCATGATGGGACTGATAATTTCGCGTCTTTCTGCAGACTCGGCCTCTAAGCAGGGGCCCATAGAAGCTATCCAGAAGTCAGTCCGACTGTTTGAAGAGAGGAGGTATCGAGAGATGAGGAGAAAGAATATCATCGGTCAAGTGTGTGATACCCCTAAGTCCTATGATAACGTCATGCATGTTGGACTGAGGAAGGTGACATTTAAGTGGCAAAGAGGAAACAAAATTGGTGAGGACGCCAAGGGGTTATTGCGCCAACAATGACACTCGTCCTAGTGTTTGTCATGTAATTCTTTTTTCACATTTACAATACAAAATGAAAATTGAGAAAATACTTTTAGATAGTTTAATGCATTAAATTCAATAATTCTAGAAGTTTCCATTTGAGAACTACTGAACTTTGGCTCTCTTCATCTGTGTTCTTTTATCCCCATGAGAATATTATTTGAGAAGAAACTAGATATAAATCAGGACAGGAGAGTCTCTCCCTTACTCCCCCCCCAAATATTTTTGTAGTTAATTGATTTCTAAGTGAAATTACTCTTAACAAAATAACTAGTGGTAGAGTATCATATCCAAGACTCTTCATGCACTTAAATACATTTCTCTGTCGAGCATTAAATGTGACAGGCAAGCATAGTTGTGAGAACTCTGTGAGCCCTAGGAAACTGGAGATTCCTAGTCCTACCTTAGTGCAGTCAAATATCCTGCAAGTCATCCTAACTGTCGCTCTTGATCTCCTTTATCATACGTCCTTGGTTTAGGGTCCCAGAAGCAGCCTTGGAAGCTTCCCCTCACACTTGAGGTCCTGTAGCAGTGTGGCCAGGGAGCGTCCAGACATGCTATTGGCCACTCCATTCTGCCCCAGTCCCAGCCCAGACCCCTTGAGGGGAACAGCACACTGCTTCCCTATCTTCATAGCTCTTTGGGTTTCCTAAAGCACATTTCTGTGTCACTGTGACATTTACAGATAGGTGTGCATTGACACGATTGCCCAGACTTTGGCTAGCAGGGAACACTAAGGGCTCCTGTAGTCTTAAGTAGCAAGCTAGAGTGAGCATAATGGTGCCTCTGTAAACATAGTCCAGAGTCAGAGTTATTGTAAGCTCCCCGACTGCTGTCTGTAATGGCTGGAAGAGTGGCCTGTTTGTGTTTTCCACAGGAGAAGGACAGTATGGAAAAGTGTACACCTGCATCAGCGTCGACACAGGGGAGCTGATGGCCATGAAGGAGGTGAGTCGTGGTTCTCTGGGCCTTCCTGTAGATAAATCTGGGTGATTTAGGTTCCGTTTATGACACTTGTGCATATAGCTTGCCCCAGGACTCTGAGTTACTGGGCCTGGGTCCTGTGTTTGAGCATTTGACAGTTGGATCCAGCTGCAGCTGCCCTGAGATTCCTTAGTGGAGTTGATGACTCCGTAAGGGATTCAGGAGATCAGGATCTCAGCTGATTCTACTGCTAATCAGGTGGGCAAGCCTGTGGAAGCAGCTGGGGAAAGTGAGGAAGGCTGAGGAAATGGAGCCACCACTCACACTCTGTGGGCACGTGTGAGGAGAAGCCAGGGAGACTCAGAAGTGAGGACGGGCAAGAGCTGGGGAAGCTGAGGAACAGCCACCGGAGGCCTCCCAGCTGTGTGGGGACCGAGGGTGATGGACGGGTTATTGGAGACCTTGCCAGGCTGCTATGCGGTTTTAATTTTCACCAAATATGTCATTACTCTCCTTTGTTTTAACGTTTGCAAATTTTAACTGACAAAATATAAAATTTTGATTGACAATATAACTATATATTATGGCTTAGAAAATGTGTTGAGTATGTAGACACTGTGGTGCGATTGAATCAAGCCTGTTTACCGCCTCGTATTTTGTTAACTGGAAAGTCACTCTTTAGGCTGTGAGTGCCATATGACTGCCCATAGGCACATTTTTAACAGTTCAGATTGATCTGGAAGGCCAAAAGCAGGCGCACAAGCTGCACAGTCACTGACTCGTAGAGCCCAGCAGCAACCATGGGCCTGTCAGGTGGAGTCACTCAGATCCATCCATGTTGTCTTCTAACTGTAAGACCAACTGTGAGAGGAAACGAAGTCAAGGAAAGCCTTTGATGTGCTGCCCCGTCCTAAGGCCTACGAACCGACACGTCAGGAGACAGCTTCACGGCACAGACAGTATCTGTAGTCATCATAATTGTCCTTTTCCAGATTCGATTTCAGCCTAACGACCATAAGACTATCAAGGAAACTGCAGACGAGTTGAAAATTTTTGAAGGCATCAAGCACCCCAACCTGGTCCGGTACTTTGGCGTGGAGCTTCACAGGGTAAGCAGCTCTCACCGCACTGGTGAGCGGGGCACAGAGCAGCCCAGTCCTGCATCCCAGGTCTTCCCAGTGCAGAGCACAGTAACTGCCTTCTTTCTGAAACTGGCTTTTTTCCTGAAATTAAGTCGCAGACTACAGTAGTGAGCCCAGCATGTATCCTGGCAGGCAGACTTCTCATGCACCCATCCTGCCACTCTGCCGCTTGCCGCTCTGAGATAGTCATTCTTCTCTCTGATATAGTCGACCTGCATGGAATAGGAAGAAAGCTAAGACCACTCTGTGTTGAGCGATGGGACAGGGAATAAGCCACTCACAATGTGCTGCCAGGAGCCAGAGCTGCCAGGGCTCAATTGTCATTGTTTTCACTAATAGATTTGTGATTGACAAGGATGTGTTTCAGTACTTGATAACACCTGCAGGCATGGCTGTCATTCCCTGTCTAAGGTTGCATGGCGGGTAGTCTCAGAATGGCTACTAGTTACCTCTGTGATTCTCAGATCTGACCAAACGAACTGTACCATCCCAGACAGGAGGCAGGCAGCCCCTCTGAGGAGAGTCAGGCGCAGCTGTACCACTCCTTCAGCACTCAGGGTGTCGTCTACACCCCAGCAGGAGGAAGATGATTCCTATGTTTGGGCCCTGGGGTTTGCAGTGTTCATGCCATTCATGGAAAGACAGTCAAAGCGTAGCTGTTGTGTTGCTTCCCCAGGAAGAAATGTACATCTTCATGGAGTACTGTGACGAGGGCACACTAGAGGAGGTGTCGAGGCTGGGCCTTCAGGAGCATGTCATCAGGTTGTATTCCAAGCAGATCACCGTTGCCATCAACGTCCTCCATGAGCACGGCATCGTTCACCGAGACATCAAAGGTACTCCTTACCTCCTGCTGTCCAGCCCATAGTGGGTTCAGTCATGGTGCTCCCATGCCACCTGTTACTTCTTCAGGTGGATGTGCCTTCACACCTGTTACTTCTTCAGGTGGATGTGCCTTCACACCTGTTACGTCTTCAGGTGGATGTGCCTTCACACCTGTTGTTACTTCTTCAGGTGGATGTGCCTTCACACCTGTTGTTACTTCTTCAGGTGGATGTGCCTTCACACCTGTTGTTACTTCTTCAGGTGGATGTGCCTTCACACCTGTTGTTACTTCTTCAGGTGGATGTGCCTTTACACCTGTTGTTACTTCTTCAGGTGGATGTGCCTTCACACCTGTTACGTCTTCAGGTGGATGTGCCTTCACACCTGTTGTTACTTCTTCAGGTGGATGTGCCTTCACACCTGTTACTTCTTCAGGTGGATGTGCCTTTACACCTGTTACTTCTTCAGGTGGGTGTGTCTTCACACCTGTTATTAACTTCTTCAGGTGGATGTGCCTTCACACCTGTTACTTCTTCAGGTGGATGTGCCTTCACACCTGTTACTTCTTCAGGTGGATGTGCCTTCACACCTGTTACTTCTTTAGGTGGATGTGCCTTCACACCTGTTGTTACTTCTTCAGGTGGATGTGCTTTCACACCTGTTACTTCTTCAGGTGGATGTGCCTTCACACCTGTTACTTCTTCAGGTGGATGTGCCTTCACACTTGTTACTTCTTCAGGTGGATGTGCCTTCACACCTGTTACTTCTTCAGGTGGATGTACCTTCACACCTGTTGTTACTTCTTCAGGTGGCTATGCCTTCACACCTGTTACTTCTTCAGGTGGATGTGCCTTCACACCTGTTGTTACTTCTTCAGGTGGATGTGCCTTCACACCTGTTACTTCTTCAGGTGGATGTGCCTTCACACCTGTTACTTCTTCAGGTGGATATGCCTTCACTTTAAGTGCTTCTAAAGTGGGCCTTGTGCCAAGAAATGACAGAACCCAGATGTCTGTGCATTATAAAGTCCTCACTGTCACCCGTGCAGCCCACTTGAGAGAAATCAGTTTCCTGGAAATGAAGTGCGCTGCTTCTGCAGCCTGCTTTGATGTAGCTTACTCTGTGCTCGCTGAACACTCGTTACAAACCTCCCTTTCCTAACCTGTGTCAAGGTCTTTGTGCTCTCCTGTCCAAATGCATGTTGTAAGTACATGAACTGAGTGAATCCAAAATGCCTGTGAGACAGACCATGCAGCTGTGTCTTTGGAGGTAAAGTTTGTGTGCGTATGCTTTTCCGTCCCAAGAGAGTAGCTGACCAAGGTCTAGACCCAGTTCTGGGCAGTTACGCTGGAAGCTGCTTTGGCCTGGGTCTGCTATGCTAGCTTGAGCCTGCCTGTCCTGTGCCACATGGCTGGGTCAGTCTCGGCATTTGCTTAGCTGTCCCTGGCCAGATCCAGTTGTCCTACTCCACACTCCACACTCAGTCTGTATATCCCCACGCTGGATCCTCTGAGCCCTAAGTCAGTTTAGCTCACTGGTGACCTCATCAAATGCTTTGTCATTAAGAATGGCCAGATAGAGAACAGTTTCAAAATGCTACTGTGCAGTTGTTGTAGAGACCAACTCTGGGAGGCTCTAGCTAGTGAGGATGGACTGTGAGAAAGAAGTTCATGAGTATCCAGTGTGAACACTGTGTTACTTTTTAAGGTGTGTTGTATGACTTAATGTCAGTCATGCTGTCTTATTTATCCTAACCAAGCTGCCCTGAGACGAGCAGTGACCCCACGTCCCCTCAGGAGTGTGAAGGGTGTGTGTGTTGATTGTAGGAACACTGGAATGGGAAAATACACAGCACTGTTATCAGTTACAGTTAAAATGAGCTCAGAGGTGGCCTCTGTGGAACTCTGCAGTCCCCAGTGTTTGTGGGTTCTCTTCTGTACATCCTTGTCTGACAAGGACACACAGAGGAGAGCCTGCCCTTAGCAAATGGTCACAATGCTCAGGCACTTCCACCCATGGCTGGATTTTCTATAAAACTCTGTAAGTGTGTTTGAGTTTTTGATGAATTGTGTGTCTGCCAGTTCTGGGTGTCTGCTCTGAAGTCTGTTGATTTGCGTTAGTTTGTAGTTGTGGTCCATACATTTTCCTGTGGTTGCTCATTGGAAGTGGAGTTCCACAAAACTCCGTTTTATTTAGTTTGTGAATGAAGTCTTTGGTGTCTGGGTTACCATGTGAGCATCTTGAGGTACCCACATTTGTGTTTCAGAGCCCACTCACTGCTTATTTCTGTTTAGGTGCCAATATCTTCCTTACGTCGTCTGGACTGATCAAACTGGGAGATTTTGGATGCTCAGTAAAACTTAAAAACAATGCCCAGACCATGCCTGGCGAGGTGAACAGCACCCTAGGAACAGCAGGTAAGGGCTCGTCCAGCGGCTCTGAGCTCTGACCTGAGGAAGGCCTCTTTCCCTCTCAGGAGGGGCTTAGCATTAGGATTGAAACTGCTGGTTAAATCACCAGTTACATGCTAACTGCTTGGTATAGTTGTTTGGTATTAGGTTGAATTCCCTGTTTTAATTAAGAATACAGTTTACTAGAAATTTTAGCAGTCAGAGTTGCTTTTTAAAACAAAATTCTGTCCCTAAAATGTCCCTCAAGTTGACTTGAGAATGAAAGCTTTCAACATGTGCTGCCTGTCCCTGGATGAAGGACATCAACGAGGATTATTAACATGGTGCTTGTCTGGTGCTGTTGATATGTAGTGCTGTGTTGGTAACCCGTGCTATTCCCATATCTGACTGTAAAGCTTACATGGCCCCTGAAGTTATTACCCGAGCCAAAGGAGAAGGCCACGGACGTGCGGCAGATATCTGGAGTTTGGGGTGTGTCGTCATAGAGATGGTGACTGGCAAGGTAAGCTCCCTGTGAACCAGAAGGAAGACTCCATGCAGGTCACCCACAGAACTGAGGCTTTATCCTAAGTGCTGTGGATACCTTCCAACTTGAGCTCATGACCAGAGAATCAGTGGAGCTCATGATAAGGTGCAGAAAGGTTCAGAGAAATAACTGAGAAACACCTGTCCATAGGGTACACATAGGGTCACAGAGAGCTCCTAGGACTGAGTTTATGTTTCAGCTTTGAGGTTAAGCAGAGAAACATAACCTATCCGTGCCAACAAATAGAGAAAAGACAGTCTATTTGACTGATGCCAGTGTGTGGGAGATCTTTATCCCTCACTCTGGACAACTCCAGATGGATCAGATTTCTTCATGGCAGTCTGTAAATTCTGAAACTGTGCAAGATTTGACAAAGTTGAGGACTATTTAGGACTTTCTGGTTAGGACTCCAGTTGTTCTGGAAATAAGGCTGACGGTTATCAGATGGGGCCTCATGAGATCAAAGTGCTCTGTGCAGATTCTGGGGAGATGGCCATTTGGGAAGGTGCCTCTTATGCAAGTATCAGACTCCTAGCATGCATGTAAAAAAAACCAAAAAGCTGATAACAAAAGCACGTGTCTGTGAAGGCAGAGACAGGAGGATGTGTGGAGTGCAGAGCCAGCCTGTGTAGTCACCCTGATGGGCTCCAGGTTCATGAGAGACTGACAGAAAATGAAGTGGGAAGCAATGAGGGCTGACTCGTGTTAGCCTCTGATCGCCATGCACATTTAGCATGTGTCTGTGAACTCACAAACACACTCAGACACACACACACATGTGAACTTGCATGTACACACAAGAGCTTCTGCACTGCAAAGAAATAGTTAACCAAGTTAAGAGGTAGTGTGCAGAATTGCACAACAGTCTGCTGGCTGCACATCTGACAGGATTAGTATGAGAATATTCCTAAACAACAAACAGACAAACCACAAAAAGAGGCAAGGAGCTGAAGAGAGTTCTCAGAAGGAGAAATATTTTAATGAGCGTTCAACATCCTTAGCCAACAAGGAAATGCAGGTTAAGCTGCTCCGAGGCTCTCTCTGGCCAGTCAAAATGGCTGTCAAGAAAACCAAAGGCAGCAATTACAGATGAGGGTGTAAAGAGAGAGGAGCCGCATTCACTGTTGCGGGACCATGAGCCTATGTAGCCACCGTGGAGATACATGTGGCGACGTCTCAGGGAGCTAGACCATCAGATGACTGAGCTATGCTGTTCTGAGAACATGCGGAAAGGACTGTGTGTGCCGCTAGAGAGGCTTGGCTATTCGTTACGGGTTTACTCAGTGTCATCAGGGAGATCGGCCTCAGGGACCACTAAGAGATAAGCAGGTAATGGAAACACAAAATATTACTCAGCCATGTACGAAAAATGAACCATGCAGCTTGCAGGAGTGTGGACGGAACTAGAAAATACTAACCAGGTGATAAATAGCACAAGTTCTTTCTCATATGCAAATCGCAGCTCCTTCATTTTAATATACACATTTATGTGGGAGTGGCTGGATGTAGGAAACTAGAAAGGGTCCTGGGAGAGGAGGCTATCAAGGTTTTAAGGATAAGCAGGACGGAGAGCAGTAAACACGTGCAATGGGAAAGTGGAAAAGAGAAGCTGGGGTTGCATAGGGAGATGGGGAGATGAAGGGATGCAGGGCCTGTGCGGGTGCAGGAGGAAAGGTGGAGTCCAAAGCTAACATGTGCAGAGAGCCTGCGCGTGCATGCTTGCAGCAGCTCTGTTCAGGAATGCCTGCGCGTGCATGCTTGCAGCAGCTCTGTTCAGGAATGCCTGCGCGTGCATGCTTGCAGCAGCTCTGTTCAGGAATGCCCAAACTTGAAGCAGCCAGGGGGCCTTCAGTAGATATGAGCCAGGATCAGCAAACCACACCTCCCTGGTGGTCAGCTGGCTGGGTGAACTGGATTGACAAACTGCGCCACATCCATACAAGGGATGTTACTCACTGGTGTGAAGAAACAGGCTTCAGATCCTCTGAAAGGCAGGAGGGTAAGAGATGAGAGGTGCTCGACGTTGCACACACTGGTAAGTGAGAGTCCCTCACAGACTGCGGGAGGCAGGACAGCAAACACACCTCTGTAACCACAGCATTCGGGAGGCTGAGGTAGGTGGGTCATAAGGCCAGCCTGGGCTACATGGCAAGGCCCTATTTCAGAATTGACAAAAGGTCGTGGTTGCAAGGGGTAGGAAGGAAAGAGCTAAACCGTGGAAGGGATTCTTGGGATGACGGAACTCTTATTGTATCAGTGCCTTTCTCACTGTGGTACCCAAATGCCTTCAGAATACAGAGAAAGTGTTCATTTGGCTCATAGTTTAAGTCCATCCTGACTTGAAGGGATGGCAGATGAGTATTTGAGGCAGCTAGTGACATCATACCTGCAGTTATAAAGGCAAGGGGACAGGAAGTGGATCCAAGCTATAAAACCTCAAGCCCTACCTTAGTACGTCTTGTCCCACCTCTTAAAGAGTCCACAACCTTCTAAAACAGCACCACCTGCTGGGAATCAAATGTTCAAACACTTTGCCCATGGGGGACAGTTCACATTTAGAATTATTTATTTTATACATATGAACACACTGTAACTGTCTTCAGACACACCAGAAGAGGGCATAAGATCCTGTTACAAATGGTTGTGAGAGCCGGGCGGTGGTGGCGCACGCCTTTAATCCCAGCACTTGGGAGGCAGAGGCCGGCGGATTTCTGAGCTCGAGGCCAGCCTGGTCTACAGAGTGAGTTCCAGGACAGCCAGGGCTACACAGAGAAACCCTGTATGGTTGTGAGCCCCCAGGTGGCTTCTGGGAATCAAACTCGGGACCTGTGGAAGAGCAGCCAGTGCTCTTAACCAGTGAGCCATCTCTCCAGTCCAGACAGTTCACATTCAAACCACTGTGGAGAATGGACTGCTATCACACTTGTGTCTAAACTCACAGAATGTATGAGACAGAGAGTGAACCCTGACGGTATGTGTTCGTTAGTGGCAGTACAGGCATTGACTTACCAATTGTAAATGATCATAACTAGTAGGAGAGAGTGAGGAGACAAGGCATGTGAGGGTGCATGGGGACCCACTGCTTCCCAGCCAAGGTTTCTGTTACCGTAAACTACACTAAAAAAGCAAGCCTGTTGTTAAAAAGAAACAGATGATCATTCTCACCGTCTCCAGATTAGTACATTTAAAAGGGAAATTAATCTTTCCTTAGCACATGAATAACATTTAAAGATTATGTTATTTATGCTAAGAGAGGTATGAGAACAGTCATGCTTCAGACGAAAATTCACAATGGAAGCTCACTCTGGAGAACCGTTTTCTATACGATGAAACTTAAACTTACTCCCTAGACCACGGAAACCTTGCTTCTGGTGACAGTCCTGCTGATGAGTAATGACACAATGTGCGTGTGTGTGCGTGCGCGTGTGTGCGCGCGCATGCGCGTGCACGTTCACACGGGCACATACAGTATGTGGCTGCTGTCTGGTATTGTTTATGTAACACAATGACTAGGAGTCTGAGTGTTACTAGGAGGCAGCCATAGAGAGAATACGTGTGTGTGTGTGTGTGTGTGTGTGTATTGAGGTGAATGCTCCCTTTTCCCTTAGCGTGGAGTGGGAAGGTGGCCATGGGGCCTGCTTTATTCTAGTCAAGCATGAACAGGTGGGCTACAGAGTACATGTTGGCAGTAACTAGGGAGTAGCATATAAATTGGGGTGTGTGTAGACCTAGTTCCTTCTCCCCGAATCTCATTTCCCTATAGTCACAATGAAATAAGATTTGTGGCGATGAGATTCTCATAATTCCACAAAGTGGTCAAGAACCATTGAGTTTTACCATCTGTCAGTTTTGTAGCGGCAAGCCTCTAGGTGACACAGAACTAATGGCCTGTCCCAGCACGGTGCAAACGGTAGCTGCTTGCCTTTGTTTAGATGCGCAGTCTCACTGGAGCACAGGACACTGTTGTGTGTGTGTTGACTGGAGCTCTGACATTGTATGCATTCTAAGCCTGATGTGTTTCCTGTTTGTTCCTGCCAGCGAGTGTTTGCTTTGCTGGGCGGATGTCTTCTGGAGATACCTAGAGAGGGATTGGGTATTTGTTGCTGTGACCATGTGATACTGAGGCCTGTTTTGTTTTCCCTTCCCTGTCTCTGCAGCGGCCTTGGCATGAGTATGAACACAACTTTCAGATTATGTACAAGGTGGGAATGGGACACAAGCCACCAATCCCGGAAAGGTTAAGCCCCGAAGGGAAGGACTTTCTCTCGCACTGCCTGGAAAGTGACCCGAAGATAAGGTGGACAGCCAGCCAGCTCCTCGACCACGCTTTTGTCAAGGTTTGCCCGATTGTGAAATCCCCCTCTTCGGGGTCAAACACTTAAGTTTGGCTTTGCATCTAGCACAAGCCATTGGAAACTGAAATATAAAATACTTCTGTCTAAAAGGACAGGAGCTAAATGTCTTAGTGTATCAGAGATCTGTTTTCAGTTAGTGAAATGCTCGCTAAGGCCCTCCTTCATGATCTGGTGACAGGAGGCGAGCGTAGTTCTTGCCCTCGAGAATGTGGTCATCTTGGACCTCTCACTGTATTGTGGGCAGTAGTGACACATGCGTGATGAGAAGTGGGGCTTAGCATTTAGCACCCTGTGGTAGCCCTAGGCAGGGCTTTCTTAGAACTCAGTCTCTGAGAGGGCGTGGCCACGCAGAGGGGCAGACAAGGTGTCAGGCATGAGGGCTGGTGCGGGCAGGGCCAATGAGGAGCTTGGTGTGTGCGAGGTCTGGTAGGAGATAAGGCTGGGAAAGATAAAGGAGCAGCAGAGGGTTGTTAACAAACAACATGGCTGGTGGCCCTCAGCCGTGCTGAGGGGTTGGAATGGCCCTGGCTGAGGAGCAGGTTGGAGGTGTCTGGGGTGGCCCCACCTCCTGGCTCCTCGAGTCATACGAAGGTTGCGTCCACCGCAGTAAAGCCAAAGGGCAGCAGGTTGAGACCGTCTAGGCATCGGCAGCCTCTTTGGTAAGATCTTTCCAAGGTTTGTTAGAAACACTTGCTTGGGATTTTAGGTGGGTGTCTCGTTACGTAGGGCTGGCAGCCAAGAGATGCTACAGAACAGTGGTCTGTGGTAGAGAGCGGGCACACAGGAGCTGCCGGGGCAGTGGTAGGAGTGTTGGGAGGGGGGTGAGGACACACCACACACTGATACGCAGCTAAGGACCCTGCACCGGAGTCCCTGATACAGGGTGGGCGGGTGGAACATGAACTCAAGTGTGAGCTGGCTACAAGAGATACTGGGGACAGGTAAGGAACCGTGCTTCTTAGCTCTGAAGTAGATGACACTGCCCTGAAGGAGCTGTCCTATGTTCAGCTCAGCCTTCCCTGAGAGCAGACACACAGTAGGTCTGTTTCCTGTCTTTCTTCACATGTCGGGGACTGGTCCCAGCGGGCCACTAGGCCTTGCCTGTGGGCCAGAGGCCAAGCATACACACACAGGAACGTGCTTGTACCAGTAGGGGCTCAGCTTTCTCTTGCTTCCTCACAGGTGTGCACAGATGAAGAGTGAAGCTGAGCAGTCCGTGGCCTAGTAGTGTGTGGACAGAACCCCGTGATCACTACTGTATGTAATATTTACATAAGGACTGCAGTGCAGGCGGCCTTCTTAACCCTCCAGGACTGAAGACTACACGGGTGACAAGCCTCCCTTCTGCTGCTCCTGTTGTCTGCTGTAGCCCAGGACCCCCTGAGTGACAGTGCTGACGAGGTTAAAGAAGCTGCATGTTAAGTGCCATTACTACTGTACACGGGCCACCGCCTCTGCTCCTCCGTTCCTCCTGTGACTGAAAATCGTGACATCAGCATAGTGTTTTTGAGCTTCTGGGGTTCAGAAGAAAATGTACTGTTACCGGGTGTCCAGGACCTTAGTTCAACCTCCCGTTTGTTGGCTCTGACTGTGGAGCCTCCTTGTTGGCGAGCTGCAGGGTTGTTATGCAAAGGTTTTTAAGTGAAGCTGAAGAAAAGGCTCTTTTTCAATAAATGGTTTATTTTAGGAAAGCTAAGTCAGTGTCTGTTACTAGCTCACGGCTTAAGAACAGGACAACAAGCAGAGGTCTGCCACCCGCCCTGCGCTCGATTCTGCTCAGTAGAAACAGCACAGCCAAGCTTGCCCAGTGGGATGCTGAGCCCGGTCCGTCCAACCTGCAGCCTGTGGGCCATGTGCATCGCAGGATAGCTGTGAGTGTGACCCAAGGCATTTGTGGATGCCGGCACATCACAGTGTTTAAGATTGGGTACACCTGATCTAAGGTCTGCTTGCTGACACGGGAAGGGCATAGATCAGAGGGTGCTGGAGATAAGCATAGGCATACAAGGCTCTGTGGATGTGTGGAACGGGAACAGTGACGCGTGATCTCTTGACAGGCCGCCATCTTTTCAGAGCATAACCTGACCGAGCAGGTAGGACTCTGTAGCCAGATGCTGTCGTTGATGGGGTTTCTCTGTACTGGTTTGGGGTTTTTGTTTGTTTGTTTGTTGTTGTTGTTGTTACTGTTTAAATGCTTGACCTTATTCCCTAAGTCTCTCTAGATCGTGCACTTGCTCCTGACACATAGCAGCCGACCCTGGCCGGGTTATTGTCAAATATTCTTGGTCTCTTCTGCCCAGAGGATACCGATTAGGATTCATGCAGATGTTAGGACTTTATTTAAAATGTTCTCTTATAGGCTTTTAAGTTAATTTACGTCATGTAAAGGTTCACACCTGTACTCTGATCAGAGCTGTAGAGCTGTTGCAGTGTAATTCTAGAACCTTCTGTTGTCCACAGGAGACTTCGTCCCACTTGTCCACACCTGTCTTTGCGCAGCCCAGCTACTTCCTGCCTGGGATTTGCTCACTATGGGCATCCCGAGAAGTTAGGATCTTGCAGGATGGTGGTCTCTGAGCTCTCTCGCTTGGTGGTCTCTGAGGCTGTCGTGAGAGAGCATGAGCCAGCACATCTTTATTTTCAGTGCCAGGTCCCCTTCCACTGTACGCAAGTGCCACATGCTTTGTGCCTGGACTTGTTGGTGGGCACTAGGCTGCCCCCTGGTGGCACATTTGAACACAGGCGTTCGTGTGGATGCTTTCACGGCTGTTGGAGCTCGATGTGTTGTGCTGTGTGTCAGCATGTGTTTTCAGAAACTTGAGCTTTTTCTGAAGTGACTGTCATGTCGTGTTATTCCTGCACTGTGAGGCATCCGGGTCTCCAAACCATGCTGTCAGACTCTTTGACAGTAGGCTTGCTAGTGATAGTGAAGCAGACTTGGTTGCTGTTCTGATTCCTGTTTGTCTGATGGAGAAGTTTAGTCACCGTGCCTGATGGCCATTCGTATATGTCACGTCTGGATGGATGGATATATGTATTACTCGTGTATGTACACACACACGTGCATCAGTGCATATGCGTGTTGCAACACGTATGTGGTCAAGAGAGGATAAATGGCTGGAGTTGATTCTCCTTCCACCATAGGTGTCCTGGGGCATTGCACTCTGGTCCTAACTAAGGTTTGGTAGCAAGGTCCCTTACCAGCTGAGTCACCTTGCTGGCTCCACCGCTGGCTCCCTTGTGTGGGAAAGCCTATTCGAATACTTTGCCAATTTTAAAATTAGGTTATTTGTCATCTTGCTGAGTTGCAAGAGTTTTATTTTTTAATGAACTCTTGAGTAAACCTCCTTCATCTCATCTGTAGTGTGAAGATGTCTTTCCCCGTTTCTGGCTTATCTGTTATTTTACTTACTTTGTCATGTCTGTGAGAACCAAAAAAGCTGATTTTTTTTTTTTTAGAAGACTATAAAAAAAAGTGTTGTTCTTGATGGCTTGTGGAGGTATGTCTAAAAAACCACAGGCTGACCCAACAGTTCATTTTAGCTCTTAAAATAGGCCTTTTGCTCTTTAATTTTTGTATAAAACAATATTCAGGGGTCCAGATTTTTCTCTCTGCTGAAGAGACTTCTTTGCCTTCTGTGGATCTCTTCACGGTGCTGTGAGTGGAAATGACATCTTAATTCACTTTCGGCATTCGTTGCACGGATACAGTAAATTTTTTTGTTTCAATCTTGTATCATGTGGCCTTGCAGAATTCACTTAAGAGTTATAGTAGATGCTTTTATGTGCTCCATCCATATATCGGGACATGTGGCCCAGGGGAGAGGGCAGTTTCCCTCCTTCCAGGGTAAAATCTAATTGGCAGTTGTGCGAGTCCCCTTTGTACACCACTGCGTTCATGTACGACAGTCAGAGAGCTTGGTCCCTCTGGATGTGCAGAGGACTTTGCTCTGTGGTTTTCATTTCTGCAGTTGGCTCCCTATCAGGGCAAGGGAGCCTTCCTACAGTGAACTGGACATCTCTCCCTCTGTTTCCTCAGAAATGGCCCAGGCTGGTGTTCTTCATCTTTTGGGTCCTGGGTAGAACTCCCTCACAAAGCCCTGGGGGCCGAGCATCTATGGAGGGAGGTTTGGAAGTTACTCTGGACTTGCTGCAGGTCTGTTCGGACTTTTATTTTAATGGATGTTAGGGTCTCCACTCAGGCTCACCAAGTTGTCTGGTTTCCTGGCAGACGGTTGTTGGCTCTCTGCCCATCACACTCCGTGTCTGGATGGCTGCTGTCTGCTCACACTCCTGAGTTTATACCTCTGTCTTCTCTTTTTCTTTATTAGATAAAGGTCTGTCTATCTTGTCAACTTCTGGTTTCGTTAATATTTTCTATTTTCTGTTTCTACTTCTGAACTGATCTTTATGGTTGCTTTCCTTCTCTATGCTCTCGGTTTAATTTGCCTATCTTTCAGAAAATTATAAGAGTAGAAGACGATAAAGACGAAATGCTGATTAAAAATAATTCACCGGCCTAACTCCTTTGGTTAGTCATTTACGAATCAAGCCTATGTCTAAAGGTAACTACTTCTCAGTAAGAAAATCGGTTGTAACACAAACGCCAAGACTGTTAGCTGCCACTACACTCCCCAGAGCCTGCCTGGAAGGTGCTACCTGCAGAGGTAGAGGGGCTGATGTTTGGTATATGCGTCACGTGGGCTTGGTGGCAGCTACTCAGCCCTGCATTGTGGCAAGAGGGCTGCTTCAGAGCAGTAGGCAGTGCAAATGTGTGTGGCCATGCAGGGAACCTGTACACTTGCCACAGCATGTGTGTGAGGGTCAGGGGACACCTTGCAGGAACTGGTCCTCTCCTTCCAATACACGAGTCCCAGGGACGAACTCTTGTCTCTTGGTGGCAGCGCCTTTACCTGCTGTTTTCTGGATACTTCATTAATCTGATTTTTGCTCAGCCCACTGTGCCCAGTGAAGGGTAAGAGGACTTGTTATGGACAGTGCATCCTGTGTCCTGGCGCTCTGGACGATGTGAAGGTGAGACTTCCTGGTCTGATAACGTGCTCGGCCAAGCACTGCTGCATCCCCACACCTTGTCATCCTTTTTTGACCTCCCAGAATGCAGTTGCACCATGATCTGTAAGGCCTGCTCATCCTCTTCTTCACTGCCCCCCCCCACCAGGTGTTTCCTCCCCTTAAAGACCATCTCTGTGGTGAGTCTTAGAAACCCCCGCGCCTGGGGCATGATTGCTGTCGGCCAGGAGACACGACCCATCACTCACAGCACCTCTCCGACCTGAACACCACATCCTGGCTCTCCCTTGTTTTGGCTTGATAGGCAGAACAATCCAGAAATGCCCATCTTAGCCGCCCTGTGTCTTCAGGTGGCTGCACCAGTCCGGGAGTTCCAGTCTCCCATCTTTCCTAAGCCCTTGGCTTCTCTCCAGCAGTGTGCTGAGCGGGCTTCAGCTTTCTTTGTATTTGCCTTGAGAACCTAACTAAGCCACTGGATTGCTTTTCTTAGTTTTCCTTATTTGGAGGCCTTGGGTAGAACGGCCCTTAAACACCACTGGGGGCTGCCAGGTGCCCTGTGTGTGTGATAAACACCTGGCTAACGTCCGTATAAGATGGTACATATACAATTTGGTTCGTTTTGGAAATATAAGGAATCACCACTTAAGGGCGTATCCACACCCCTCACCTCCTGAATGTTGAGCAGAGCATAGACACCAGAAATTTAAAACTGCCTACTGTGTGTGGCTTGTGGGGTATGACTATTTTAAAGTGGGCAGCAGAAGCATGCCTTTAGTCTGTGCACTGCGTCAGTACTAACCAGGACCAGGCAGCAGCAGGAGGGGGCCTAGTCAGTCCCCGGTTATCCTCTGCCGCAGAACAGCCTGGCGTTTGTACTGAGACCTCAGTTATTTCAGCCTAACCCTGCTTAAGGTACTTCCCCTGATGCTTTAGGAAGAATGCAGATGATAGGCGTTCTGTAGTCATGTTTCTAAGCTTGTGCTTTTTCTGTAGTCAGTATTCAGAGGAGCGCCTGACGAAGCCTTGGGCCCCAGAGGCTCTCCCAGCCTCAGATGATTTCCTAAAAAGACTCAACACTATTTAGGTGGCATTTCTATATGCTGTGTTCTTGGCCAAAATAATTTTTGAACAGTTGGATATCATGAGACAGGCCCTTTGCTGGTTAGTAACCAGTGCCATGAGTGATATTGGGTGTCTGGGGCCCAGCAATAATCCAGTGATTCAGGCCTTTGGTTGGTCTTGTCAGGTCTGGCGCAGGACAGATCAAAGCACAATTTGGCTTTCGGTTAAATTTAAGTCAGGAAGCAGTTGAGCCAGAGTTCCTGTGCATGTGGTGCTGGGGACATAATTAGGTAGAGCCGGCGTGGTTATGTAGTACATGTGAGGTGTTGGTGGGCACCAGGCAGGCCTGAGGTTCTGTGCGGATGGAGTCCCCTGCCTTCCTGACTTATCTGTGGACAGAGGGATGATGTCTACAAAGCTAGCTAAACTCTTCTGCCCGGCATGCGCTCTGAGGGTCAGTTTGGAGCCTCATTCATTCTAATAAAGAAGGAAGGAAGGAAGGAAGGAAGGAGAGAGAGAGAGAGAGAGAGAGAGAGAGAGAGAGAGAGAGAGAGAGAGAGAGAAAGAAGAGGAAAAGAAATAGTCCCCAACGAAGTCTGGGAAAGCATTTTTAGAAAATTGCCCTGTTACAGGGAACAATTTCTGATATCTTCAAACACTCGAAGTTTATGTACGTGAGGAAGAATCCCAACAACAAATTTGCAAGCCACTGTCTGAGGCACAGAAGTGGTTGTTTGGGAAGAGGCGAAGACAAGTGGGAAGCCTGAGAGGCCCCGGTTGTCACTGCTGAGCCTCCCATTTGAACACAGCAGGTCTGCAGGGACAGCAAGCCATACAGACCTTGAAAGGGGCACCAGGCTCACATCTGTGTAGACACTGGAACCCGTGCATTAAGACTTCTCAATAAAACTGGAGCCTGGGGTGTCTCTGGGTCCAGAGGCCATGATTGGCAGAAGGCTGTTCATCTTTCCCCTTTCAAACTCCAACTCAGAACAAGTCCCACAGCACTCTGCCCCCACGCCCAACTGTCTTGGTCCTATAGGGGGCTTGCTGAGCCCAGGGGCTACTTTTTTTTTTTTTTACCCCCTGTTTAACTTTCATTCTGGCAGGTGTCCGTAACATGCATAATGCTTTGGTGGCACCTGGACTATTCCAAAGAACCCAGTGGCCAACTCTATCCATTGCTGTTGTCTTTATGGGCAAGCTCAGAAGCCAGTGTTGAGCCCACTCTGACTCGCTCTTCCGGGTACTGGCCACACCACTCTTAGCTGCCAATAACCAGTTTGGGCTTGAACAGTTAGCACTGGATTTTATTTTGTGATCAATCCCTCAGACCCCAGTGAGCATAAAGAAGGATGTGGATGTAATGTTTTGAACATCCTGTTACCTTTCCAAGGTTTTGCCCCGTTTAGAAATTTAGGAGTTGAGATGTATTCCAGGCCTGTGTTAGCACATGGAAAGAAAATGACTTTCTGAAAACCTAATGGGGTAGGCTCCCAGAGAACCTCATAACTGAGGACACACTGTAAATCCCCCACTCTGCATCAAGGGAACAGGCTAGAACAGAGCCAGGTCATGCCAACACAGAGGTCAGCTGAGGCACAGGCTGCCGGGGTCCCCCTTACACCCCTCGTTCCCTTTTGTGTTCTAAGGCCATTCAGAACACTACTACCCAGTCAGTCAGTCTTCCTAAAATGTCTCTGACCTGCCACCAAAAGCCAGGTCAAAACCAGAGATGTGAGCGTTGTACCACTGTCTGGGTCTTACCCGGTACTTTGAGAAGTCACTTTTTAGAAGCCGCCTTCCCTATTCCTTCACCTGATTTGTTCAACAATCCTACCTTCTCAAGGTGAGCCTCTTCACACCCCTGAAGCAACCCAAGGGGTGAATATCATTCCCATTTTACAGATGGGAAGATGGGCCCACGGAGGTCAGTAGGCTGGATGGCCTGGGTTGAATACTTACTTGATCAAGCTGCAGTTTAGTGAGGGCAAGCTGTGCTAGCTGAGGTCCTAGCTAAAGTGGCCTTGGGATCCAGGGGAGGCCTACAGGGTCCCCTGAAGAGTAGTGTCCAGTTTTCTCTCTGTGCACCTCTGGGCCTCATGGCAGGACAGATGTACCTGGCTCAGCACCTTGTGAGACCTCAGCCTCCCTGTGCTCTCTGCTCTGGCTCACAAAACCCCAGAATGTGGAAGTCTATTTTCTGCAGGCTCTTCAAGGTCATAGCCACATACGACTATGTATGGCTGCCATTTGATGACTTGGTGCAGATATTTAAGTCTGCAGTGACTCTGGACAGGGTGTGACTTTGTGGACCCCATGGGCGTCTTTTCTAGTGGGAGATTATACCAGGTGTTGTGAGGCTGCACCCAGGGAGAAGAGAGAGTCCAAGCACCGCCTACTTCTCTGTCTTATAACTGATGCCTTTCGGAACGTTGCTACCTTTTTCTTGTTTTGTTTGTATCCAGGCTCTGCTGACTGCCCTCAGTCTGCAAATGTCTTCCATGGGCCATTCTCCAAAGACTGCCAAGGAGAGCACACCCCCTTTCATGTTACAACAGGAACCAACCAAAAAGCTCAGTGTGGGGGAGAGTGGAGCCCCCAGGTTGGGCTCACCTGTGGAATGCATTTTGAGTAGCAGCTGATTCCTTAGTGGGTTCCACAGGAGATCTTGAAAGGGGTTTAGTACCATTTTGTAAAATGCCCCCTGGGCTTCCTGACTCCTGTGACTGTTTGATATTTTCATAACATTGAGTTTCAAAGCTTAAAACTTCAAGACCACCTTTTCATCAAGACTGTCCTCTCCCTGTCTCAAGGAAGCACTCAGCTGGTCTCCCAGCATCCTTGCTCAGAGGGACTTCTCTTGCAGGTAACCTAGGAGACGAGTCTCCTGCTGTGCTTGTGGGAGTAATCTAGATTAGACTAGGTGGGGACAGACCCATCATAGCCCCGGGCTTCACTAATCTGTGGGCTGGGGTTCTGAACTGATCAAAAGAGAGGTAAGTACCAGCATTCATCTCTTCTCTCTGACCAGATTCCTCCTGTTCTTCGGCTATGATCCTCCACCATGATGGACTGTAACCTTGAACTGTGAGCCAGAATAAACCCTTCCCGACATTGACAAGTTACTGAGACACACACACCTTCCTTCAAATGATCTGTCTGTGTGCGCACCTAACTCATGCTCCCAGCAGCCCCCACTGGGAGCACAGCTGCGGAGTGGCTGCCATATGAAATGCCCAAATCCAGTGGAAAGTAGAAGATTTGTGTCAACACTTGCCACAGACAACCCAGACAAACACTTTAATTCTTTTTCTTATTTGGAGGCATAATTTAGTCATCTTACCCAAAGCTCTTCCCACTCCGTCTCCGGCAGTCGAGGGTTAGAGAAGATGCAGCACCACGGGATGGCAGGGACACCTTCCCTTCCACCCCAGCCCTGCCCTTCCCTGCAGCCTCACAGGGTCACAAGCACACACGCAACCACGCACCCATTCTCACCCCATCTCTCTCACACACACATACACACAAACACGTGTGCAACTGAAAAAGAAACGGAACCAAACCCACAAATTCACACAGGGAGGAGGGGAGGGGAAAGGTCTAAAACCATCTTCCTTTCCCATCCAGCGCTGAGGCAAATTCCGTGACTGGAAGGGCTGTGGTTTCTGTTTGTCCCAGCAAGGCCCCCCAGTCTCCATCACTGAACCCTGTTTCAAAGGCTAAGCTGAGAGGCCAGCAGTCCCCCAGGGTTCCCTTTGGAGGTGACATTCCTGCATCAGTCCGTTTGTTTCCGTTTGTTGTCGATGTTGCCATAGGCAGAGCCCTTGTCGATTTCTGTCACGCCAATCATCCATCGAACACCCATGGAGGCTGCAGAGAACAGAGAAGGGCAGTCAGAATCCCAGCACACCCCAGCTTCAGGCGTTCCTCTGCAACTGAAAAGGGAAATAGAGGTTCTGCTCTGTGGGGAGGATGACACGGGGCAGTTCATCCTTGCACAGTGGAGGGGAAACAGAATTGGGCAAGCAGCATGCACCTGTCCAGTCCACAGAGTTCCCAGAATCCTCTGCTTTCGGCGCCACTATCCAAGGCAAAAATGGTTCTTTGGAGACTGTGGGTCAGTGGCCTGAGAAGGTACTTTGTGAGGCTGCAGGCACTGTATACCCACATAACTCCACCATTGTTTGGGCTGACCACAGAGAGCAAAACCACTGGCCCCTGGAGCCCTTGCTTTCTGAAGTTGAATGTGCTGGATCCATCTGGGAATTTACAGAGCCACCAGGATGCCCACTTGGAAACTGCCCTGTAAGCAGTACCTCGGGGGGGCAGGGGGGAGGGTTGTTGAGCTCCTTGTGTGCCAGGCCTCTCTTCATCACTGAACACACAGCCTACAGACACTGTTTACGGTACTGCAGGTGAGCGTGCAGATGTAGCCCCCAAATTATGGTGTATGTGTCATAAAGCTGTAGCATCCTATTCTCTGTATAGGATGCTACGCAAGACCATACAGCGGACAAGGACATGGAGGCTAGCCTGTGCACACGAAGAGGTGTCTGGCAGGACAGCTGTGGAGAAGCTGAGATATAAGCCCTGTCCCAGTTCTGGCACTTGGGTAGAGTGTCACGTCAGCAGAAGGGACATATAGGAAATGGTAAGAGATGTAGACTCTGATCCAAAGGCCTCAGGAAGCGGAGGAATACTGGAACAGAGCAGTCCAGAGGAAATGCAGGCCTGGGGACGGGGTGTAAACATGTCAGAAAGGACACAAGGTCACTTCTGGGAAATTTTCTGAATGACCACAGCACCCCAGGCCAAGTGCTCAGGCCAAGTGCTCAGGTGCTTCACACCTAGGAGAGACCTTTCCCCATCCCTCTTCTTCTTTAAGGAACATAGGTCTCTGCCCCAGAGGACATGACCCTCCTCTGCTGGCTGGCTAGCTATTAAAATCAGAGGTGGGATTTCTTGCCTACAAGCCCCTCAGCACCTGGTTCTCCCAGCCAACCTCCTTCCCAGGATCTCCAGTTCAGGACCTAAAATTGGTGGTCCTGATGCAGACAGACTGGCTCCTGGGCTGGATGTGTCAAGGTGCTCACAAGGTACCAAGTGTAAAAAAAAGTGGTTCAGAAGATGCACTTGCAGTGTGCAGTGATTCTCAACCTGTGGGTCATGACCCCTTTGAGGTCAAATGACCCTTTCATAGGGGTCAACTGACATTGGAAAACACAGATATTTATACTGCAATTCATTTAACAGTACCAAAACTACAATTATGAAGTCGCAAGGAAAACAGTTTTATGGTTAGAGGCCATGTGCCTTGATTTTTAAGACTGAGGTAGTCAGTCAGAGATGCTGTTAGCACCAGGCTCCAAATGGGAGTCTGTCCTGAGGTGCTTCCCACTTCAGCCCCTTGTATTGCCCAGAGGCCACAGTACTTTGTTTCACAGAAATAGCCAGCCTATTTGTTCAGGACACCACACCTGTCTCCTGGCCTGGCCTGCGCCACTTTTTCTCAGTCATGGAAAAGCTGAAGTTGCCTATGCTCCCCTAAGGATCAGAATCAGACCTGGCCTTCAGGTGCCCGGGGGAATGTCACACCCAGGTGACAGAGGCTTGGTGTCTAGAATAACCCTTTGTAGAGAATGAAGAAGGCACTTCCTAAGCCTCCTCACACATGCCTAGTAACCTGGTTTCAGGGGAGAAGTACCCTGGGGGGGGGGGGGTTCCCAGGTCTGCTTCCAAGGCAAAGAGCCAACAATTGAGTCCCTCAAGACCTGTGTCACGCTTCCCTCTGGAGAAGGGAGGGAGCCAGCAGCGCTGTCTGCAGAGAGTGGGCAAATAGGACTTCAGTCCTGAGAGGAGGTTAGAGCACCGCCTCACCATCTGCTGGGGGTTGGGGTAAGTAAGGGGACTCCAGCTCCATGTTATACCATACAGGCAGTGCAGTTCTACCCAGGCACACAACCAGACCCCAGACAGCACTGTGAGGCTGGCCCTTGTGGGCACCACTCAGCCTGCAAGGAGCACCTCCTAACATACACATGGTATCTGCCAAGTATGGGCTTCAACACTGAGCCTCTGGCTCTGCACTCACCCATACAGAAGATGAGGACCAAGCTGGCCAGTGTCACCGAGGAACCACTGCTGACCATGCTAACAAGGAACTGGAAGAAAGGATAGAGCAGCAGGGATGCCCAGAACAACCAGTTGACCAGAGACCAGGGCCGCCGTGGGGGAACCCAGGGAGTCTCTGGGAAGACCCCTGTCCTGTAGTATTCCTCTTGAAAGGCATCCTGGGGGCAAAGAAAAGAGCCTCAGACACACCTTGCTGGGTTCCAGGTGGTACCTACCGGTACCTACCGGTACCTTACAGAAAGTACTTTGTGGGCAGCTACTGGGGACTGTCAGTGCTACCTGGTGTCCCCCTTCCTCCAGTGTCACATGGAGAGACAGTAACCACTATCCTTCCTGTGTGCTGGAGAGCAGAGCTCAAGCTTGGGGCTGGCTACCCTTAGTCATGCTCACCAAATCCAGGACAGTGGGATAGGTTGAAAGGTCATTGAGTTCCACACACACACACAGCCAAGGACACACTGTCAGTCTGGCCTCTCAACACACAGGTTCCCATCAGCCTGTCTGCGGTCTTCATAGACTGGATGACAAAGGGCTAGGGGTCTGGAAGGTACTGCTCACAAGAGGTGCCAGGCCTTGCTTAGGTTGACTTCCATGAGGTCAAGTTGGAGCAACGATAATCAGGCTCTCCTTGCACCCTGCTTACATCTTTGGGAGGGAGGAGCCTATGTAAACAAAGGCTGTGTCCAGAGCAAGAACAAGCAGGCGGAGCTGGGGTGCTGGACCAGGAAAGGTAAGGTGACCCTCCAGAACCAAATTCTTAGTCAGGTCACACTTTGAAGTGACACAGTTTGCTCAGGAGTAGTCAAGATGGCATCTGTTACGGAAGTGAGGCCTCCCAGGGGGAAATGTGCTTGGCAATAGGCATGAAGAAAAACCCAGGGCTATGGGACCATTGATACACAGTATACTGGTAAACTGCCATATGCCATTTGAGCTTGGTGAAGGGGATTCTGGGAACAAGGAGGCTCTCTATCCCTTGTCTCATTGAGCTTGCTTATTTCAACTGTCCTCCGTAACTGTGCTGGGGATGGCTGGCCCCTGACTGACTCCGAGACAGGGAGGAAGGAAAACAGCAAGCAGCTGAGAGAAATGAAAATGTGGACACCCTTGAGAACATCTGGAAGGTTGACCATTTCCAGCAGAAATTACTACTGTTTACGCCAGGGAATAAAAATGCCTGGCTAGGTGGACAGGAAGAGGAAGCCAGACGCTCATCCATGATCAGAGAGCTCCACTGAGAACTCCGGCATGACTGTCATTCAGGTGATTCCTCCACTGAGGATGCTTGCTGCGGTCTTTCTCCTTTTGCTTACTGCAAGGTAATAAGCTCACTCACTCACTTGAAGCCTTTCTGTCCAGCTGTTGTTGTTAATTCTTTGGACCATACAGAACAGCCATTACCCACTGTGGGTCCACTACATGCACATGGTGGTTTTATTTTCTGTGAGGCCCCCTAACAATGTGTTTCTCTATGTTCTTCCATATTGATCCTTAGGGACACCCACAACTAGCTCCCAGTGCCTACCCATGAGAACAGCACCTTGAACCCTAAACCCCACAGGCACACCCACCTTCTCCTGGTAGAGCTTATGTAACCAGGCCGAGCACTTGTCCTCGTCCTCAGGGATGTCTTCCATGGGGATCCTCCTGCAAAAGCAGAGAGCAGCTAGCAGAGAGAAGCACACTGAGGCCCCAGACCACAGTTCTGAGTGACAGTTTTGGCTGCAGACTAAACCCTGTGGAGGAGGCAAGGAGAACAGTCCATGGGTGGGAATCCCATAATGCAGCCACAGCCCAGCAGAATGAAGGAAGGACCAAGTCAATGACAGAGAGATGCTGTCAGGAGTGGGGAATCTACCTTTCTCCTTCCACTTCCTTAAACCCAACATTGCTTCCGCCCAAGAGGACAGTGCTGCCTCGTGTTCCTTGTGATGCAGGCCAACAGGTGCAGAAACCATATATATGGGACAACATACTAGTACTTATTTCAACCAAGGAGCAACTGTAATGGCGGACCATCTCCTACATAGCTCCTCTGCCCTCTACTGGGGCACAGCCACATTGCGGCAGATGCTAGAAGCTCAGTCTCCACTGGCATGTGAGAAGGTAAGGGCATCTAGAAAGAATAGAGACCTCCCAGTTACTCTGCCCCGGAAATGAGCTGGGTGGCTGTCAGGCTGGAGCTGGCAAGGGTGGGAGGCTGATTCACCTTGAACAGGAAGAAATACTTTTCAGGGGTCCCTCTCCATATGCTCTTGGGCTACTGGCTCTCCAAAGATAACATTTTGAGGCTGTCTGCTTTGGTCCACACACAAGTGTGTTCGTCACAATTTTCCGCGGGACAACTCACAACCCCATTGTGCCCAGAAATATATCGGTGAGGACGCTGAAGCTTCTCTGAAAAATGCCCTTTGACTTTTTGGGTCCCTGCATGTTTCCACGAGTCAGTGCTTCTTTCTTTGCTCTTTGTGATCTCTGATTGCAAGTAAGATCATTAAACATGTCTCAGGAAAAAAGTTAAATATGTTAAATATGTCTCAGGATAAAAAGTTAGCAAGGCCTTGTGAAAGCATGTCTTCACTTGGATGGCTGGAGCAAGCAGACAGTTTCACTCTTTTCAAGCATGCACTGGACAGTAGTGCCCTAGACGTATGGTATATACTGAAGAATGTCCCAGTCATATTAAGTTGGTTACACATGAACAGGTGTGTTGGGTAGCATAAGGGCTCTTCCACGGTGGCCATGACTGCTTGCTGGCTTTCGTAGGTGAACTTGAAAGGATCACAGTCGGCTGTGTACTCTACTCCAGTTCCCAAATAGACTCCAGTTACTAAAAACCAGCAGTTACTAAAAAAAATTCCCCTCCCCTGCAGCCCTTGTGGAGGTCAATCTTACACCCTTCCAGAACTCTTGCCAAATGTCAAAAGAAATCCAGGGAGAAAGGACCCACTCGCTCTCTGGTAGTGGGAGCAGGGGGTGGAGGTTGTGTTGAGGATCTTCTTGGGTGGCGATGGTGCCTTTGTGTCTGCCGTACACTGAGCAATATGGCAACCTGTGCCAGCATCATTAGAAAAGACACTGATGGTGCTTCTTCCCCATTTTGTGGAAAAGCTGGAAGCATTTCCAGAGAGTTAACACAGCCTGTCAGTTCACAAACATGTTTATTTAAACATTTTGAGTGGCGTGGCAGAGTGCTTAGCCATTGGGCTTCCATCATGGTGTGCTGGGATTTGGCATCTGAAGGGGTCTTTACCCAGAAAGCTCTGTACCATCTGTCTGCTTGTATGTGGATGTTCCAGGGGCTCTTGGATGACCTTCAGAATGACTATGGCATAGAGAACCAGTGCCACCTGACCCAACTCAGACTGGGTTTCAGTTCATAAGGTCACTAACTTGTTGAGCAAATGGCCCTGTGGCTTCCTGTCTGCTACATCTTCCCATTGTCATTCCACTAGTCTTGGTGACATTCTGGAGATCAAGAGTTAGGTGCAGTGTGTAAGCTAATATAATCAGGCCAAAATAATAATAATAAAATAATAATAATAATAGAAAAAATTGGCTTGTCTTTGCAAAGAACAGATCTATCTTCATAGGAAATATGTCTATAAAGAATGACTGCCAGTGAGTGCTGGGCTCTTGTCTGTCCCCCCAGAGCTCTTTGAGAGGAGTGAACCAAGCTGAGCCGAGCCAGGTAACAGATCCAAAGGAGCTGAGAGGGAAGACATCCTCCCCAGGGTGTGCCGGAGGTGTGCCTCTTGAGTTCATAATATAAATAACAGATGAAGAGAGGTTAAGTGGGAAGCAGACTTCAAGCGAGATGCTAAGCACATGTTTCTGGAAGGAAGACTCCTTGTGATTTAGCACTCAGAAACAAGCCCTCCCTTTTCTAAGAAGAAAGCAGGGCCAACTTACCTAACGTAGCAGTCAGCGTGATATTTCTTTCCATTTAAGACTCCCAGCAGTGTTGGGTTTTCATTGTTTCTGAAATTGAGTGTACAGTCATATACAGCTGGGACTATAAGACAAGACAAACAAGGCAGTATATAGCAGGTGAGGTCGGTTCTGCTTGGTAGTCACACACACTGGAAGACATACGCACGCTGTAACCCGTCTACTAATGACACGCGTGATAGAGACCTCTTCCTTGGGTTTTTCTAGATTCTTCACCTGCTCTACATTGAACATGTGTCATCTTTTGTAATCAGAAAGCCAACTGTAAGTGAGTCATGGAAACAGAGTAACTCCTGTGGCCACGTGGGCTTTAAAGCAGTGATGACTGTCAGATCTATACTGATAAGGACACTAATAAGCGACTTTCTAGTAGGCAGAGCCTTACGTGGTCGCAAATGCCAATATGAACAGATATGGGTAAGAAGACGAACTAGACTCATCTAAGGATGTGTCTTGTTACAGAACAATAGCCATCATTTATAAATTTATCAAGTGCCATTTTCTTTTTTTATAAAAGACTTATTTTTTTTTAACTATGTGGATGCATGTCTACATGAGTACGTACGCATGAGGCCAGAAGAGAGCATCGCATCCCCTGTTGCTGGATTTACAGGCAGTTGTGAGCCACCAGATAATAGCGGTGGGAACTGAATTCCAGTCTTCTGCAAGTGCAGTAAGTACTTGTATCTGCTAAGCTATCTCTGCAGCCCCAGTGGAACACTTTTTATGAGCATTTTGGTGCCCTCCCAAAATGAAGCAGCCACAAAGCCAGGGTGTTACATCTAAAACCTGAAGAAAAAAGGTAGTGGCCAAGCTAATGGTTCTATTCAATGGTAACTCCCTGGGGTAACCTACCTACCGGCCCTCTACAAGGCCAAAAGGCAACACTAAGATTGACGGGTATAGTCCTGTTTCTGATTGGTTCAGGGTGGGTAAGCTGTGAGACCTCTCCCTCTATTGATTCAGAGTGAGTACACTGTGAGACCTCTCCCTCTATGCTAATGTGTGGTATAGTCCTGCTGCTGATTGGTTCAGAGTGAGTACACTGTGAGACCTCTCCCTCTATGCTAATGTGTGGTATAGTCCTGATGCTGATTGGTTCAGAGTAAGTAAACTGTGAGACCCCTCCCTCTATGCTAATATGTGGTATAGTCCTGATGCTGATTGGTTCATAGTAAGTAAACTGTGAGACCCCTCCCTCTATGCTAATATGTGGTATAGTCCTGATGCTGATTGGTTCAGAGTAAGGCCGTGAGACCTCTCCCTCTATGCTAATAGGCCTTTTTGTATCAGAAAGGAGGGAGTGGCTTTTGATATAAATAAGGAGCTAGAGACTGGAGCTGGGGGAGGAACAGAGCAAGGAGGCTAACAATGAGCTACCCAGTCCAGATAAGGTGACAGGGTCTGGTCAGTCAGGATGGATAACTCAGAAGGCTGCCCCCAGCACAAAGGCTAACAGGCTTCTACTAATACAGATGTCTCCATGTCTTTATTATGAAAGCCCTTGCGACAGTAACTTATCCTATAAACACATTCCAAGTTATCTCGTCGGCATATTCCACATTCCATCCAACCTTGCTGCGGGAGCCCAGGGACCCGGTTTAGGCTGCAAAAATGTTTACTGGGTCAAAGAATGGGTGGTTTAATGACAGAGAAGCAAGTGGATACAATGTGTGTGTGTGTGTGTGTGTGTGTGTGTGTGTGTGTGTGTGTGTGTGTGTTTTAATGGTGGAAACAAATGGCCGCTGAGAAAGGGAGGAATCTAAGAGTGAGGCTGGGTGAGGCACCCACAGCCACCTTTTCCCAGCAGTGTGCAGTTTGCTCAGCTGCATCAAGCAATCTTCCAAACCTAGGTGTTCTGGAGAGTGGACTTACGATGCCTCATCACACAGGGCTGGCATGATAGATGCCAGTCACATGTGCAGGGAGCTCACTGTAATCACAATGATATGATCCTGACCCTGGCCTGACAGTTAATGTTAGTAAAAGTAGTGTGGGGGGGTGGGGGTGGGGGTGGGGGTGAATCACAAAAATTGTAAACAGTCCCTGGATCACTTGGAAATATGAAGAACAAGGATTCAAATGTGATGAAATCAACATCCCCTGATGCCTAATCACATTACAGGTCTGTATGTCTACTATCTTTCCCTATGGGAGAAGGTCCCCATGCTGGCTTATAGGAGGCACTGTCCTTAAAGGCCCAACTGCTCTCCCTGTCATTGGTGGGCTCTGGTGCCTAAGGTGGGCGCAGCCCAGAAGATATTTAACCTGTTGATGTCCTTGGTGCCCTGGCCAAATCCTTGACATGGGGCTAAGGAGAAAAAGACCAGGCTATAGAAGCTAACAGCATGGAGCCAGAAGCCACATCTGACCTGCCTCTGCAACAGAGCAGGGCCAGCGTGGCCCACCTCTTCTCTGGGATAAAGCACTTTCTTGGCACGCCTAGTACATGAAGTTCTAGGAAGGCCTGCCCAGCTCTGTGGCGTCTTCACACTTGAAGCAGTGTCAAGTCCTATCCAGGCCAGGGAAGAAGTCAAGCCTCTTTTGGAGCTGAAAGCCAGGGGAATAGGTAGGAAAAGAAGAAACGTGTTTTAAACTGAAGAGGGAGGTTAAAAAGGAAATGGCAGAAGTCATGTCAGATTGCCAGGGGCATGAGACTCCAGACTCATGGGCCAGCTGCCATAGCATATAGGTCAGATCATCTGCAGGTGGCTGTCAGCAATAGACTAGCAAGAGGTGGCCTCAAAGACTGCAGCTCTATGACCAGGCCATCTCAGGGATCCTGCACTTCCTGCACGCACAGTGCAGTGCCGCCACTGACCAGCAGAGGGAAGTGTTCACTGGATGCAGAAACGTGAGTTGCCCAGCCAGCAAGGCACCTGCCTCTTATCCCAGGTTCCACCTAGCCTTAAAGATCCCCCATTTAGCCAGCATCCTTACCAACATCTCGCAAGCACTTCACGGTGATAGCGAAGCCCTTGGTGCGTGGCAGCAGATGGTGCTTGAGGCTGGGCAGCCCCTTGGCTTGGGCCACCTGCATGCTGATTTGGTGTTTCTTCTCCGTGAACCGTGTGCCCTCACAGTGGATCAGGAACTGAAAAGCAAAGGATGACGATCATACAGGAAGATCCCACAGTTACACAACCCTAAGCTCAACCAGGGTTCACAGTCCCAAAGAGGTTCATCGTCACACTTGATGCCAGGTCAGTCCCAAAGTGTCCTCGTGCCCCACAAAGTCCTCGGGTCACATGTAATTCCTGGTCGAACTCAGTTGTGTGGTCACCCACAGAACAGTCCTGAAGTGACTTCTACATGTGGTAGCCACACATAATTCCACAGAAGCCAGACAGCACACTGACCCTTTCCTTACATACCAGATACTTCTCTGGGTAATCCCTGAGGTGAAGCAGACTCTTGGCAACCGTCTGCCGATCTTGCTCCCACTTGCGCGTGCAGAAGATCATTTCCACAAAGTACCACATCCAGCCAATGATTGGGACATAAGCCAGTTCTTTCTTGGCCAGGACTTTGGAGTTCTGAAAGAGATGAAGAACCTCAGGGTGTCTGTGAAGAAGACACGGCTGTTGGAGCTCTTAGGGGGAAGAAGTGGCCAGTCATACCAAAGGCTACAAAGACAAAGCCCTCGGGCTCGGTGTCCTTCCTCCTTCCCACTGCATTGATCTGAAGTAAGATCATGCTCATCCCTGGGTGGATGGCTCCATGGACAGGAGTTTGTGAGCATGGCTTGAGGATACTCTCTCTCATGGACCACGGCCCTCCTAGATGATTGACATCTATGTGTTCACCAAGCCCATCCTGAAGTTCTGTCTGGCAAGCCTGTATAATGTCATCCCACAGATCAACCCATCAGCAAAGCCATTGAGTTCGTACAGGCAAGACCAGCAAGATTCATGATGTGACAGACTAGCAAACGGAGGCCAGCAGAGTTTGAGGGGCCCCATAGTGGCATGGGGAGCAGGAGAGGCTGGGGAGTCAACTTGGCTCAAATGGATTCTCTTATTTATATCTGGCCACTCAGCCCAGGGTAGCTGTGGTTGGTCCCCAGCAACTATTCTAAGACTACACTGTGTGGGAACCAGGAGTGGGGTGGGGGACTTGGGATCTAATGGGGCAAGAAGTCAGGGAGATGCAAAAATGACTTTTACATTGCTAGGTTTGTAGTCTCTCTCTCTCGCTCTCTCTCTCTCTCTCTCTCTCTCTCTCTCTCTCTCTGTATGTGTGTGTGTGTGTGTGTGTTTGCGCGCGCGCGCGCGCGCACTTGCGTGCATGTGTGTGAGTGAGACACATGTGTGAACACAAACATGGGCCGTGGTACACATGTGGAGACCAGGGGACAACTCCAGGTATCAGTCCTTGTCTTCTACGTTGTTTGAGGCAGAGCATCCTTGTTGTTTGTCGGTTGCATATGCCAGGTTAGCTGGCCCAAGAGTGTCTAGAGATTCTCCTGTCTCCACTGCTCACCTCCCTGTAGGAGCAGTAGAATTATAGACACTCACACTATGTGTCTTGAGCTGTATAGAAGTTAGAGGGAAGCCAAAGTATGGGGACTCAGGTCCCCATACTTGCAAAGCAAGGACTTTACCTGCTCAGCCATCTTCCCAGCACCCTGACCACTGCCACCGTTCATAATTTTACCCTCCACTTTGGCATTGACTGAGTTGTTTCTTGACTCTTGAAATAGATACCCACCCACACTGGCAGTGTGGGCAATTAAAGGCAGCTGAGCACTTTTGACAGCTGTCTATCAAGCAAGGTCCTAAGCCTTTGATGCCTGGAGGGGAGAGCAGATGTTTCACATGGCCCCCTCCTGACTTTCCCCTCTTCCTGACTTCCACTCGGCGTCTTCATGGCTAAGACTATACTGTCAGCATTGTTACCCTGCTCAGGGAAACTGCCTGACTCAAGAGATGATCTTGCTCTTGTGCCTGTCACCCTGAAAACCAAACAATCTTTGGGGTCATAGTCCTCCCTGGGAGCCCCTTGCCCTGTGACCACACTAGACTTCAGACTCCAGGTGACAGGGAGGGACATTCCTGCTGGTCCTCAGTTTTTGTTTCCATCACCTCCCTACTTAAAGCTTCTATGATGAGAGCAAACAGATCCAAACAAAGCCTCCACTGGCAAATTAAGCTCTTCTTTCTGTAAGTTAAAACTTATTTTTTGAGGTTCTAAGTACTGTATCTTGCAAAAATTACAGGTGGCGGGCTCAGGAATTACAGGATGAACCCACCCTGCCACCCACAGAGATGCTGCTGGCTTTAACATGGCAGCTACTGGGCTGGGTGAGTGGTCAGTCTCACCCAGCCAATGATAGCTGCGTTCTTGGGTGTACTTCCTGTTCGTGGTTCTCCTATGAGACACAACTGGGTGTTAGCACTTGGCCTTTGGTAGCTGGTGAAGAAGGCTACCCTGGTGGATTGTGGGTATCTAGAGGTTCAACCGGAGGTGACTCAAGAGTCTATTCCCATCACTGTCACATCACTTACATCACCAAGAATCACGTCAATGTCCCACTGTAAAAGCATTCATTGGCTACAGTGTATACTACACATCTGACAATATTTAATAGTACAGGTAAGGCTGCAAACCAGAGTGCACGGGGCACTCTGATGCCCACTGGTGTCAATGCAGTGTTATTGGTATGAGGATAAGTATTCACCAGAATATAGGAGCAATTCAGCTGCTATCATGGGCTGAATAGCAGTCACACAGACAATGTGGTCCACAGAGCTGAAAATGTTCACTCTCTGGCTGGCCAATTACAAATCAGATTAGTCAAGCCTTAATTTACAGCCATTAATATTCACTCCATATAAAATCTTCATGTTACACTAAACAGGAGATGGATGGATGTGGGAAAGGGCTATGCTAAGAGACTTTATAGGTTAACTCATTCTTGACTGACATCCTGGAAATTATTATGGCAGTAAGATGTAAACATATCTAGGAAAACCTAAAATTAATATAGGGTAACTCATATACACCAGGTGCTGAAGTGTCTAACGTGGCCAGTTTTTAAATCACAGTATATACACCCTACAATCAAAAAGTTCTGGCTGGGCGGTGGTGGCGCACGCCTTTAATCCCAGCACTTGGGAGGCAGAGGCAGGTGGATTTCTGAGTTCGAGGCCAGTCTGGTCTACAGAGTGAGTGCAAGGACAGCCAGGACTACACAGAGAAACCCTGTCTCGAAAAACCAAAAAAAAAAAAAAAGTTCTGGAAAATTTTTGGAGGAAAGAAAAGGGGGGAAGGGATGTAAAAGCTGAGGGAGTATAGGGACATGAGGGTTGAGAAGTTCATTACCATGGGTGCCCCACCCAGCTAGGGAGGACATCACGCATCTCTCAGGGGACACAGCCATTCTCCGAGCCAGAATTTAGCATCTCCAACTAAGTCAGTGCATTGTGTGACCAGATGGCCATACAAAGAACTGCTTTAAACAGCATGGGGTTCAGGGCATCTTAACCCTCAAATGTGGTGGCTTTTAATTCATCTCACTACCAGACTGCAAATGAGAGCCCTTCTGGGTCCAAGACAGCAGCCTGCCAACTGGAAAATGCAAACCAGTGTCTGACTTGCAGATTAGGACCAGTGTCTTCCTGTCCTCTAACCCCCAGGGTCTGGCAGAAACCTGCTCAGGGCTAAGTTTACTCAGCAGGTGGACCCTGCTTAAGGCTGTGTTTGTATTAATACCTTACTAGGTTCAAACATAAAACCACTCCTGAAGACTTTATCAGTGAGTCCTTTGGGTTTGGACATGGTTGGTTATTGCCACTAAATATGTAAAAATTAAAGGTGGCAAGATACCTGGCTCAATAGGAAACAGTGCTTGGTGGCCTGAGATAAATCTCCCAGACCCACAGAGGTCTAGTGGAGAAAAGAATACTATGAATTATCTTCTGACCTGCACACACACACACACACATACATACACACACACACACACACACACACACGAACACACAAAAGAACAATAAAGAAATACAATTAACTGGGCAGTGGTGGCGTAAGCCTTTAATCCCAGCACTTGGGAGGCAGAGGCAGGCAGATTTCTGAATTCAAGGCCAGGCCAGCCTGGTCTACAGAGTGAGTTCCAGGACAGTGAGGACTACACAGAGAAACCCTGTCTCGAAAAACAAAACAAAACAAAACACCCAAAACAAGAAATACAACTAAAAAGTTTTAATTACTGAAGTTTAGTGATGTAAAGTTTCTAATTAAGATTTTTCATTTAAAAAAATAAATAGGGGCTAGGGAGATGGCTCGGCGGTTAAAAGCACAGATTGCTCTGCCAGAGGTCTTGAATTCAATTCCCAGCAACCACATGGTGGCTCACAACCATCTGTAATGAGATCTGATGCCCTCTTCTAGTATGTGTCTGAAGACAGCTGCAGTGTACTAATATAAATAAAAAATAAATAAATCTTTAAAAAATTATAAATAAATAAATAAATAAATAAGGTCATTTCAGTGTAACTTTGAAATAGGTGAGATGTTTGTTAAAAGCAGGCAGGTCAAAGGGCCACTCTTTAGCATTCTAGCATGTTCCTTGCATACAAACTAGAGACAAGTTGCCAAGACCAAAGTCTGATGGGGATGGGGGAGCTGCCTTCCTTGGGGTCAGGCTAGCCTAATCACACCAGAGGACGAGCAAGGCAACAACTCAGCATCAGTTCCCACCCATGACATCAAAGTTTATCTTCTAGAAACACTAACCTCAAACTGAGCAGTCCATGCAAGGACCCCCTTTAGGCCAGGCATGGTTCCAGTGCTGGGGACACAAAGGTGGGTGGGACTGTCTGTGACCATAAGGTAGGCGGAGTCTAGAGGCACAGGGCAGTAGCACACTGGAGATGTGATTAGTCCCTTCCCCCAGCACAGACTATGAAGCTGCCCTCCTGTGACAGCCATACACACAGGGAAGCTCTGAGATGATGGAGATGAGAACAGCTCAAAATGATGAGGCAGGCGCGGCAGTGGGTATCAAAGGGTTGAGACAGTCTGTGATGTGATCCATCTTTCTTATGGTACTGGCCGGGTTCTAGCTTTCCAGGGCCTCGAATGCAGGAAAATGCTATGGAGTTTCCTACCAGGAAGTCCTGAGGGTCTCTCTAAACAAAATGAAGCCTGCTGATTAGTCACAGCCATGGGGGAAATGCACAGAGCAAACTCGAAACAAAAGCACTCTAAGAACCTCTCTCTCTCTCTCTCTCTCTCTCTCTCTCTGGCTGGAAATAACCACGCATCACGCATCATTTATCAAAACCCAGCCGGGTATACAAGGTCCTTCAGCACTGAATAATGTTTCCCCCTGCTCGGCCTCTTCCCTCCCTGTGGCAAGCCCCAGACTTTTCTAGATTTGACAGGTGTGCAAAATGCAATAGGGAGGGAGAGGAAGGGTGTTTCCTGGCCAGGAGTATGCTCAGATTGGCAAGGGTACTTTCTGCCAACTCTTCTCTGAGAGCTAAGGTGAAGCCAGAACAAAACAGGTATAAGGAGTTCCTACCCTAGCCAGGCAGTGGTAGCGCACGCCTTTAATCCCAGCACTTGGGAGGCAGAGGCAGGCGGATTTCTGAGTTCGAGGCTAGCCTGGTCTAAAGAGTGAGTTCCAGGACAGCCAGGGCTACACAGAGAAACCCTGTCTCGAAAAAACCAAAAAAAAAAAAAAAAAAAAAAAAAAAAAAGGAGTTCCTACCCTTACCACCCCCACTGCCCTCACCCAACTCCACCACCTCCTTTCTATGCTCAAAGGCTGGCCTGGATACTTCTACAAAGTCCTAAAGCCTATCTGGGAAGATAAGCATAAAGTATTCCAGAGAGAGAGAGAGAGAGAGAGAGAGAGAGAGAGAGAGAGAGAGAGAGAGAATGGGGGTGGGGTGAGGTATACACAGGGGCAGACACACACAGGATGCCTTCCAGGCAGGAGATAATGGGACACCTTGCTCTGACAGGTGTCCTATGGAATGGCCAACTGAAAGGTTCCAGGGGCAGGTATGCAAGGCCCTGGGGAGGAACAAATGGGTGTGTTCGAGGGTTGCTAGTGGGGAGCAGATGTCACTGGCTGGGGTGGTTTGCAGAAGGGAGAGGGGCCAGTCCTGCTGTCAGGCAGCCTTGTCTCTGCCTGACTCACTCCTGGCCAGTACAGGCTAACTTAACTGGCTTGCCAGGGAAGTTGGTACCATAAAAGAAGAGGCCCTGCCATGTCTATCTTGGGACTGCACTTTAGGGCAGTGTTCGAGCTGCCTGGGGCTTTTCTCTACCCAGCATTCTCTTGGTCACCTTGTAGGTTTCTTATCAGTGTTAACACCAGATCTATCCCAGGCACCGTTCCCTGCCCCGCCTGACTCAGTAAATGAACTATCAGGGCCTAAAGTGTCACATCTGTCCACTGCAGCTGTCACAACTGGGAGCCTGCCAAAGTCTGCAGATAGGGTGCCAATTAATCTTGGCTGAGATGTTGAAAGAAATGAATTAGTAGGGCCCATTTTCAATAGGAGGTGTGTGCTCAAGAGCTCTTGGGAGTCAGAGATAAGCAGGAGGTGTTAGGTGTTAGGCCTGGTTCAGACCCCAGACTGAATTCAGACCCAGCTAAGGTGCATATTAAACATACCAGAGCAGACCTGGCCTCAAAGTTCTCCCAGAATCCCTCAGTCCCCTACTTGGCATAACTCTCCCCACCTACCCTGAACTTCCTAGCCCAGGGCCTGGGCTTCTCCTCCCCAAGAAGCTTTTCCTTATATAATGTGGACATTTTGGTCTCTCTCCCCTTCGCCCTTCTTTCCCTCTCTGTGTGAAGGCGCTTGCTTTTTCTTTCTTTCTCTTTCCCCTCCCCTTTGTTTCCCTTGCCCATGGTGACTTCCCTGGCCTAGTTCCTTGGGAACAGTGAACTCATCCAATAAACTTGTCTTTATGTATACTCTAATCTGGCTTGAATTGGCTCATTTCACCAGCAGAGAATAGTTCATCAGCCCCTCTCCCCTAGTCTCTGAGAGCTGGGAAGTTGAGGGCCATCTGCTTCATGACTGAGCTACCATGACTGAGCCACCATCAAAGAGCACGACAATCTCATACCCCAGGATAATAATCGTTTGTTTTAATTTTTTGGGGGGGCGGGGAGAGAAAACAAGTTGAGGTAGGAAGGTGGGGAGGAGTTGAGAGACAGGAAAAACCATGATATATTACCTGAAAGAGAAATTTTAAAAACTTGAAAAGAAATAACAATTCTTTTCTTTGGCCTGTTCTTTGCACAGAGAAAAGCAACAAATTCTAACCTGTTCTCTGGCCAACCTTCCTTGCATCACCTGAGGGATATTTACCAAGAAAAAGAAGAGGAGGTCTCAAACAAAATGTCATGGTATGTTGGGTGGCCTCTAAGATAGTCCTATGACCTAAAGATTTCCCTGGATGTGCCCTGTCCTGCGAGTTCACCTCTCAACAAATGGAATCTGATAGAAGGTTCCATCACACAGTGCTGTGACTTCTGCCCCGGGGGTGCTAGCTCCCATTCTCCTTTGCATTGCATATACCCTGGGAAAAGGGGCTTCTGTGTCCAGGGAAACCCTCCCCACAGGCCCATGTGTCAGGGATTGAGGCGTAGACAATAGGCCTGTCACTAAGCTTGGGGGCTAGCCAGAACATGTCAATGTTTCAGATGAGACCATCACTCTGGCAGTCACATGACCACAGCCTTGGAGCACTCTGCTAGAAACCCAGCTGACTGGTGCTGGCCTCCCCAACAAAGAGACAGAGTCAGTAAGTCTGCATGCCCGCACTTTATCCTGCTCACTGTGGCGGCGGCGGCATGCGGCTAGAGATGACTAAGACACATAGCTCCATTAAGGATCTGAGGCAGAATCCCCCCAGCTAGCCTCAGAGTTAGCCTGCACGCCACAGCCTGGGTGGCAGAGGAGAGCTGACAGCAGCTGCAGGGTGGCGTGTCATTGATGGACTGCTAGGCCTGGCATTGGCCAGAGTCTCTGCAATTTGACCTTGGCACACTCGTGCTTCACTGAGGCAAAAAGACAAGCAGGTAGGACCTGAAGTTTTTGATCCACTGTGCCCTGTGGTGACACACTCCCTAGCTATCCCTAGGCCACAGCTGGCCCCAATAGGAAAGAGTCAGCCTGTGTCTAAGAGACCCCATGCATGGCCTTTGACATCTGCCCCCATCCAGCAGTGATGGCTCAACCCTGCTCTTCCTCCTCCTCCTCTAACACCTCTTCCTCCTCCTAATCTTCCTCTCTCCCCCCTCCATTTCTCCCAAAGCCTTGAAATCCATGAAGCATGGTGCTGGCTGTTTCTCTAGTGTTTAGGAGAAAATGAACATATGATTCACCTCTTCTCCCCTCAGTTCCTTTGGGGACACTAGAACAGTACACACACACACACACACACTGCAGGGTTTGACACTGTCCCAGGGTTAAAGTCTGAGACCTGCTTGCCGAACCTCCGGGTGGGGTCTCCCCAACTCCAAGCTCCAGCCACTGCCACCAGTTCACACCCGTTACATCTAACCTAGGTTGCTCAAGTTTAAAGATAATAAAAATGAAAAAAATCTCTGGCTCTAATATTCATTTTAAAAGTCACAATGTAGATCTGAAGTCCTTGGCTGGCAGGAGGGGCCGTGTTCTGCTCTGGTTCATCTGTGTCTGAGTGCTCAGAGGTGGGATGCCTTCCCAGGGCGCAAAGCCTTAAGGGAAAACCCTAGACTGTGGAGATGTGTCTCTGCTCCATGAAGAGCTTGCAAAACCTCCTAGATCCTTCTCTGGAGGTCAGTCTCTTCTCCAGCCCTGGGTCCCATCCCCTCTCTAGTTCTAGACCTGTTTTCTTCTCATGGGTGGCCTCTCTGACCCAGGGTCACCCCTGAGTCCCCTTTCTGCATCACTTCTCCCTGTGTGTCACATCAATCCCTTTTTCCTGAGCATTTATCTTCTTCCTCCTGGCTGGAGGGTCACAGGTTCCACACTCTCCCTGGATTCTGGGACATGCACAAGTTTCTCTGGATTTCAGTGTTCTGTGGCCCCATCCCCAACCTCAAGACTCCTGCTCCTCTGACGACTTGCTACGACGTTTAGCCATGAAGCTGATTCTCCTAGCAGTTGGCCTGTGGAGTCAAGTTCCCAAAACAGGGTTCCTGCTCAGACCCTTTGGTTTTGGACCTTGGGAGAAGGGACTGAGGTGCATATTTTACATATCAAAGCAGACCTGGCCTCCAGGTTCTCCCAGCATCCCTCAGTCCCTACCTGGCATACCCTGCCCCAAAACCCTGAACTTTCCAGCCCAGGGGCTGGGCTGCCCTTCCCTCAAACATTTTGGTCCCTCCTCTTCTTCTTCTTCCTCATCTTCCTCCTCCTCCTCCTCTCCCCCCTCTTCTTCCTCTTCCCCTCCTCCTCCCTCTCCACCCCCTCCTCCTTCCCTTGTCCTCTTCCTCCTCTTCTTCCTCCTCCTCCTCTTCCTCCTCTTCCCCCTCCTCCCCTTCCTTCTTCTCTCCCTGCACAGGTGTTCCTCCTCTCTTTTTTTCGCCCCCTTCTCTCTCTTTATGGTGATTTCCCTAGCCTAGATCCTGAGGGCTGTAAGCTCTCCCGAGAGCAGCTTCCCAATAAAGCTGCATTTAACATAATCTAATCTGGCTTGAATTGGCTTCTTTCACCAGCAGAGAAATAACCTATCACAAGGAAAGAGGGGAAGCTTTGGAATCAGACGAGCCAGATGCTTCCTTGCAATCTGAACAGCAACTGGGGCTCTGGTGTTTACTCGGAAGTGTGGATAAGTAAATGTCTTAGTCACTGTTCTACTGCTGTAAAGAGACACCATGACCACAGCAACTCTCACAAAGGAAAACATTTAAATGGAGCTTTAGGCCACTATTGTCACGGCACAAGCAGACATGGTACTGGATAAGTAGCTGACAGTTCTACATCCTGATCAGCAGCAGGCAGCAGAAAGAGTGACAGACACTTGGCCTGGCTGGAGCATTTTGAAAAC
Organism: Arvicanthis niloticus; assembly: GCF_011762505.2. Classification (NCBI taxonomy): domain Eukaryota; kingdom Metazoa; phylum Chordata; class Mammalia; order Rodentia; family Muridae; genus Arvicanthis; species Arvicanthis niloticus. Next base: position 8,177,678 of record NC_133436.1, on the reverse strand, counting down.
TCACCCCCCAGTGACATACTTCCTCCAAGAAGGCCACACCCACTCATCAAGGCCACACCTCCTAATGCCACTGCTTGGTGACCAAGCATTCAAATCTATTAGCCTATGGAGGCCATTCTTACTCAAACCACCACAGTGTGTAAGGATGAGAGCCCTGGGGCTCAGGGTTATGTTGTACCCTGGGTGAAGCAGGAAGCTACTGGGACCTCAGAGCACCCTACCACAGGGACAGGAAAAGCCAACACTTTCAGAACAGAAAAGCCACCAAAGGCACTTGTCTCCAGGAAATCACCAACTGCCTCCAAGCCCAAGATGGCAGGGACATGGTAGCTTTCTACCTCACCCATGGCTTCAGTCACCCAAAGGCAATGTGGTCTGCAGATGTTAAACAGAACATTCCAGAGCCACATACAAAGTTTAAATACTCTATATTGTAGATCATGACTATAATTGCTCTGTTTCAGTTATTATTCACCTCTCGCTATCGTCACGTGCAAGCTAGACTCTTAGGTCAGAATATGTGCATACACAAAAATATCAACCAGCACATACAAGATCTGATATTAGCCACGGAGTCAGACATCCTTGGGATGCCTTCGAATGTGTCCCCCATGGACAGAGGGGGAACCTCTGTACCAGAATTTTCATTTTTGTTCTGAAAATGTATGTGAACACAAATGCAAATATAGTTATGTACATACAGAGAGACACAGCCATTGTCTCTCTGTCTCTCTCTCTGTCTCTCTGTCTCTCTGTCTCTGTCTCTCTGTCTCTCTGTCTCTCTCTCTGACTCTCTCTCTCTCTCTCTCTCTGACTCTCTCTCTCTGACTCTCTGACTCTCTCTCTGACTCTCTCTCTGAGAAAACAAATGGAGAAACAAAAGAGCTCCTGTTGCCAGAAAGTTCTCCTGATTGGAGAAAGCAGACCACAAATTCTCCAGACCCTCCCCATACCCATGGATGGCCACAGCTCTGAATTCTAAACAGTAAAGGTCTTAGTGTGCATGCGCTCCCAAAACCAAGTGTACCGTGATTAGCCTGCTCCTCTGTGGGCCTTCACTCCAAACGCCAAACTTCACCTCCAAGTCCTCAGAGAAATTTCTGGGACTTTTTCCATCCTGAGACCAAAATGCATTTGTTCCCATGACACCATCTGAAGGCTTTTTGGTGGCTTTGAGTCACTAATGTGGTCCAGGCTAAAGCACAACACACCTCAGTGTGTTTAAGATGGCAAAAGCCAACTAAAGAGACCCGGTTATAAAGGCAAGGAGGCTGCACGCAAGAAGTCAGACTAATTTGAGGGAAACAGATTTTTAGGAAGAGTTCCAAATTCTGCCACTGAAGCTTGCTGCTCAGAGACTCGGCATTCTTAAGCTTGCGGCGAATTCAACATTGGGTGAATTGTGCCTGCCAGCTAAGCAATCAAGGATAGGAACTGGAGCCCAGCTACACAAGTTCCAGTCCAAATCCAATTACAGCTGGATGAGCAGACTCGGAAACTCTCTCTAATTGAGGTCCCCTCCAGCACCCCCAGGAAAGGTGTGTGTCCACTCACAAATGCTTCCGAAAGGATTAAACAAACAACTAATTGTAAAACTTACTTGGCACGTGGTGCCGTTGGGTATCTCCCACTATTGCTCATAGGATGTTAAACCTGATTCTAGGCAAGAACTAGAAGCATCACGGTGGTTACTATCCTCAACTTGACTGACCCTATGTCTCAACTCTTTAAAGCAGTTCCTCAGGTCGCAATAATCCCCAGCCTTAAAGTTATTTTCGTTGCTACTTTGTAACCGCAATTTTGCTGTTATGAGTGGTAATGTAAATAACTGTGTTTTTCTTTTTCTTTTTTTTTTGGTTTTTCGAGACAGGGTTTCTCTGTATAGCCTTGGCTGTCCTGGAACTCACTTGGTAGACCAGGCTGGCCTCGAACTCAGAAATCCGCCTGCCTCTGCCTCCCAAGTGCTGGGATTAAAGGCGTGCGCCACCACCGCCCGGCTAATAACTGTGTTTTTCAATGGTCTCAAGCGACCCCTTTAAAGGAGTCATTCGGTCCTCGAAGGGGCTGTGACCCGCATGTTGATAACAGCTACTCTAGACTTACCTATGAGCCACACTTCCAGGCACACCTACCGGACATTTACCTAGATTAAGTTAAGTGAATTGGAATGACCCACCTTTACTGTGGGTAGTTCTGATCCATGGCCCAGGGCCCTGGAATGAAGCCTAAAACATGATAACACAGGCTAAACAAAAGCATTCATCTCTCTGCTTCATGACTGCCGTACGCTCTTGCTGACAACCTCCCCACCAGGGAGGACGGTGCCCTTAAATGGGCAACTTTACCTCCTCAATTTGCTCTTATCTGATATTTTGTCACAGCAAGGAGAAAAAAAAAAAAAAAAAAAAAAACCAGCCAATACAAACAGCTTTTGAGAGCATCTCATACTATAAAAAAATTAAAAATATAAATAAATAAAACCACCTTGCCAATGCCAGGCATAGTACCTCTAATCCCAACTCTCTTGGAAGCTGAAGTAGGAAGGTAAATACTACAACAGCCTGGGCTCCATGGCAAGGTCATATCTCAACCTACATAAAAGCAACAACAACACAACAACAAACCCTGTGCATCCTAGAAGTTCTGAGAGACGGAGAGCAAACAGCAAGTTGCATGGCAGACTCGCCAGGAGGGGTGGGAGTTGGGGTAGCATGAAGGGTAGAGTGAAGGCACATCCCACTTACCCCCAGGATCCCTAGGCGCTCAGCCAGGCTCCAGCCACAGAGAAAGTCAATCTCAAACTTGTGATTGAGGACCACGATGGCGTTTTCCTTCCCGTAGTGGGGGGAGGCCTTTGGGTCGGTGTAGAGGGTACACTCCGTGCCTGACCACCACTCCAGAAGCATCACCAACTCTGTAACAAACCACAAGGACACAGGCGCACATGTTTACTTCACTGTCATGGAGTCCTGTGTCTGCTCTTCTTGGGCTAACGTTACAGAGCATTGCAGCCCAGACCCCAGATGTTGAAAGGGTTTCAAAGCAGAAGGTTATAAATAAGAGAGATCCTGCAACAATCTGCAGGAAAAGAGAGGACGCTTCTAGGTGGTCAGTTCTTTATAGCTCTTGATTAAGTAACTTGGGAGAAGTAGCATCAGAGTCTAGATTCACCCACATCTGTGTCCCTGTGCTGACTGCACAAGTTGATGTATGTTCTAGAAAATGACTGCTGATATGCTTCTAAACTCCATCAAAGAACCAACTCCTCTCCCACGGATGACACCTGAGGGCACCAAGAATGACCAGCAACCATGGTAGAAGGAAAGACAAGTTTGTCCCTTTAGGTGACAAGGGTAACTCCGAGGTGTCGATCACTCTGGAGGCCTCAGCCAAACTATTGCCATATTCTTTGGAGAGGCTTGTGAAACTTCAGGCTTGTTTGTAGGTGGCAATCAGCCTGGGTGTATTCTTGGGTTGGGCCTTCATTCTAGGTGGCCAGTTGGTGGTCTCAAGAAAAGCCTGTGAGGTGGAGACTCTCGATGTGGAGCTGAATGTGAACGTCAGCCCAGCCCCCAGAGGGAACTGTTAGAATGAGAGGTGGGGTCGGGCAGTGGTGGCGCACGCCTTTAATCCCAGCACTTGGGAGGCAGAGGCAGGCAGATTTCTGAGTTCGAGGCCAGCCTGGTCTACAGAGTTCCAGGACAGCCAGAGCTACACAGAGAAGCCCTGTCTCGAAAAACCAAAAATAAAAAAAAAAAAAGAAGAAGAAGAATGAGAGGTGTTGACAGGCAGGTGTGTGCTATGAGAGTCCTCTATGAAGTGGTACCATTGCTTAGTGCTTAGTGGGGTACGCATTCTGCAGAGGGTTCCCACATCCCACCGCACCCCACATGCACACACACAAACACAAGTGGGTCTAACCTTGGTTGCCTTGGACACACCTTTCTCTTCCAGATCTCAGGCTGAATATGGAGCAATAGAACCTTATCTAGAAGGCCTCATAGTCTAATTTTGAAGCAGTGGCACTGAGTGAGGAGGGCTTTCTATAAGCTAACCCCATGGTTCAGTCATGTCTGTCTTTGGGGTAAAAATGCCTCTGGGGGTCTTGTAAAAACTGCTGGCGGTTGGGACCATTCAGGTCCCCTTCTAGGAAGGCCATTTGGGAGGTGTCAGAGACTCCCAGGTAAAGAGGGTGATACTGAGCCTGCTGACCTCTCTGCTTTACCTGTGATCATTGTCAAAGACATGCCCCTGAGCCCTGAGGCTGAGTCACTGAGGTTGGGGACCTGCTGTCCTCAAGTCCACTAAACAGAAAAGGTAGAAAGAAGACTAAACAGACATGCTGTACTATGAAAAAACATCTAACGTACCTCAGGTCACCTCCATGGACGGATAATGCTGAAATGACCCAGATATTTCTCCCCTGCTCAGTTTAGGAATCTGGCATTGCACATGACACCAACAGCCAACAAGTCCCCTTTAGCTAATAGTCTCTCTAGGGCTTTGTTCTATTTAAACATAGGCCAAAAGCCTGACTCTACTACAGCTGTAGACATGGAAACCATCTGAGACACCCCCTTGGGCTTGTGGGTAAGATAGAGCCCTACATGTGGGTTAGGCTTGTGGTTCCATCATTGCCAGTTAGTCCATCTGGAAACAGGATTCAGGCATGGGACAATGTCAGGTGGGTCATTCACAGGTGAAAGGCCACCCTAAATTACCTTTGTATTCTTAGGGCTGGCTTTTCCAAGACTCTCTGACTAGACTCTTGGTGTGAGTCACCCATTGTCCTTCCAATAAATCTCACTTGAGGAGACTACAGGCAATGATTTCGTGAATCTTCCAGCACTTAAAAACTGCCTTTGCTGGAAAATATCATCCCATCAGGCAACTAAAAGCAAGATGAAAGACTGGTACCCATACCTTCATCCTGTGTCTGTATGCCTTGTTTTGTTTGTTTGTTTGGTTGGTTGGTTTGGTTTGGTTTGGGGTTTTTTGGGGTTTTTTTGTTTTTTGTTTTTGTTTTTGAGACAGGGTTTCTATGTGAAGCCCTGGCTGTTCTGGAACTCACTCTGTAGACCAGGCTGGCCTCGAACTCAGAAATCCGCCTGCCTCTGCCTCCCAAGTGCTGGGATTAAAGGCGTGCGCCACCACTGTCTGCCTTGTCTTAAATTGTTGGGACAGACCTGCCTAACTCTGGAGGTAGGCCTGTCCATCACTGAAGTAGTATCTGTCTGTACAATGATACCTAAGCTATCTCATCCCTTCAAGGATGCAGGCATAAATATGACTGACATGCCACAGTCCACGTTCACAATACCCTATGCAGCACCCCCTCTCAAAGTGCCTGAAAGTCTCTAGCCAGTGTCTAACCCTGTAGACACCTTAGATTCCAGGAACATGGAGTTTTACAGATCACTCCATGATCCCAAGCAGGAGCCTTCATGCAGGGGAGTGAGATTGTCCCTTCAAGCAATAAATAAGACCTTTCGGGGTCCACATCTTGCAGAACCAGCTGAGATGCCAAGTGGCAAGACCACTGTCTAATTCAGGTTGCCCAGTAGTTGTGCAGACCCCAGGCTCCTGCCCAGTTCCTCCTAATCAATTCCTAGAGCTCAGGCTAGTGCCGCAGATAGGCTGAAATGATGAAGACAAGCCTTTCCCACCATTTCCCGTTCCTTTCTCCCAGACAAGACTTAAACCTGAGATGTTTGGACGCCTGGTGTTGTGCCTCTAGACCAAGACTTTGGTTACTGTACAAGGAAAGACTTCTTCCATTGTCCATGAAGGAACCTGGGTGCCATTTCCGCCTTCAGCCTTCATTCCTCCCCCCAGGTTAATGTCCTTCCCTGTCCAACAGACCAGGATTCTGTGGCCTGAATCACCCAGCCCAGCCCTGCCCCAGGGCAGGAATGCACCGGGCTCAGCAGCCCCCTGTGGATCACCTGACAGGTGCTGGTGATCCATTATCAAGAGCCTCCAGGCAGCCCTGAGCCTCAATGCTCACAAGCACAAGCTTCAGAGGGGGCCAAAGCATTGGAATACACATCTCTCCGGATTGGCTGCCTGCAACAATGTGTGCAGTCTAAGTAGCTCTCCCAGAATGCCGGGGAAACAAGGCACAGATCTTGTTTGGTGACCCCCTACTTCTATCCGCAGGCCACTTTCTCTCACTTTAGAATAAACCAACAGAGAAAGGTCAGCACTTGTGAAATCAGAGGATGAGGAAGGTGGTGCCCTGAGCAGGAAGGCTAGGGAGTCGTTCTGAGTCTCTTAGCAGTCGGCAGCAATTCTCAAAGCCGATGTCTCGTAGCTCATGTTTCAGTTTGCCCAATGCTGCCCACATCGGTTTTCTCCAGGCTGTTCCCAGGAACAGTTAAGTGACAGCTGCCCCTGCTCAGAGCAGCTGCACCTGGTGTCCATTCCTGGCCCTGGTTCCTGGCTGCTACCATATTCTTCAAATTCCTGGATCGGTCTTTGGGCACTTGATACCAGGAAGGGATGTGTTTACAGGAAATGACATCACTAGGGGGAAAAAAAAAGCCCCAAACTACTGCCTTTGAGGAGTAATTGGAGGTTGAAACTTTTAAACTCTGTCCATGAATTTGGTTTTGTTCTGTTTGCTCTTGTGCGGTTCAGCCTAAAAAAAAAATTATGAGTAGGGAAAAGAAGGCGCAATGAAAAGAGGAAGGAAGGAAGGGAGGGAGGGAGACACAAGTAACATCTAGAAGAGCCATTTTGTAAGTGATAATGTGACTCACAGAGAGAGGACACAATGGCTCAAACCCCCATAATGAAGATGTCAGCATACGCCACCCCCGCCCCCCCAAGAGCCCAGTGTGAATCTCCGAGATCCTGGACATCTAAAAGCCATGACCATATAGAAGAGGAGACAAGAGGGGGCAGGGTGAAACAGGAGGACCAGCCAGGAAGGACCACACCTTGACCTTGGGCAAACCTGTGCTCAGCCTATCTACCACATAAAGACTGAAAATACAAACCCCAAAGGCTTGCTTCCCATCAACATCCTCAAAGCCTTGAGCAGCTGCCCGCCACACTGAGGTTCTCTCTGTGGTACTATTACTAATGACCACAATGGACGCAGAGTAATTAAGCCACGGGGAGGAACCCGGGCCCAGCATCCATTTCTAGGCAGCTATGTTTAGGGTAAGCATTCTACAGGACTGACTGGCTGATCGAAATTTCAGTGATTGTAGAGAGTTGGAATGTTGCTAGTACAGAGCCAGTTTATCTTGGCGTGTCTTTAACTCCTTAGATAACCACTGACTCCCCTTCTCAGTGTGTGACAATTAAAATCCTTTTGGGGACATGAAAACAGACACCTGGCCTTTACCAACTCAAAAGCTAACGTCACAGATAGCATTGGCAGCCTAAGGTAGAGGTCTCTCTCCTTCACTGTTTCCTGCCCTCCTGATGTTTCCATGGATACGTTTAAAAGTATCTTGATCTACCCATGCCTTCCTTGTTTATTATTAACATCTCACAAAACGGTTGGAGAGAGACAGCACGGTGGTTAAGAACACTGGCTGAGGACCTGGATTCAGTTCCCAACACCCATGTGGCAGCTCACAACCAGTTATAACTCCAGTTCTTGGGGATCTGACACCCTCCTCTGGATTCTGTAGGCACCAGGCATGCACATAACGTACACTCATACACTGCTGGAGACCAGTTGAAATCTTCTTCCCACGATTTGCCTAAGCTTGAGGAAGTGCAGCTTCCACAAGGAAGTGCAGCTTGTCTGCTCCTGATATCAGAACAGCAGCTTACAGGAACGAGATAAAACCACAGGACGTCCCTCTGGGTGACTGACTTCGATATGAGAAGGACCACAAGGATGTCCCATCAGGATGTCTCCCCAGATGGCTGACTTCGATATGGACTGCTCTTCTTCCTCGTATTGTAACTCCCTCCCCATTTTCTTGTATAAGTTGAGAGTTGCTTTCACATTAAATGAGACCTTGAGGAGTTTGTATTCCCTTGGTCTCATCCTTTCTCTCGCCCATGTTCCTTTTTAGGTGAGATCCCCCCTTGAGACCCATGAATAACTAGAACCTGCAGGTCGGGTTAATACACGAAGGCAAAACACCACCCACCCCACACATGAACACACACACACACACACACACACACACACACACATACACACACACACAATCTATTTTTAAAAAGTTTTTTTTTTTTTCATAAAACCACTACTGTATTGGAGCATGGTGTAAGCATGGAGCATGCAATAAGATCTGAGGTGTGTATTTACACTGACCCACTAAAAGATACAAGTTTTCTCTATCTTCCTTCCTTGGCCATTTTCTGTCCCTTTGGGAACAGCATCACCTCATCACAAATACGAGGTACATCAGGACATAGAGAGTTCTGGGATGCTCAGGAACCTGGGAAAGGATCCTACAGAGAATTCAGAGTGGAAAATTTCAGAGTAGGAAACTCTGTCACCCACAGGGTGAGGCTCCAGCTTCCCCAGGTTTCCTCCCAAGCACAACCTTCCTTGTAGTCGCCAGGCTCAGCTTCACCGGATAGACCAGGTACTGAGTGGGAAATATGGCTCCTCCAAGATCCCAGGATGGGGCTGGCAATGTCAGACAACACTCTGTCTCAGTTGGGTGACACAGAAATGTAATCACAAGGGGAAAAACATACATATTACTGAATTGACTAAAAATATTAGAAAATATAATAACTGGGAGAGCCCAGTGAATGCAGCCACTCAATGCCAGGAGAACCCGGTATCCCTGAGGCGAGAGAGTCAGTCGAATGAAGAGATCCTGTGAGAGGAGGGTCAGGCTTGGCTCGGAAGATGGAAGTAAGAAACAAAAAGATGGGGGGCGGGCAGGGTACCTGGGGCACGGAAGATGGAAGAGGCCCCCACAGCAGTCCTCTGGAGTTGTCCAGGGTCTTCAAAATCTAAGTGTGAGAGGCTTGTGAGTTTATAGAGTGCAGTGGTTCTCAACCTTCCTAACGCTGTGACCCTTTAATACAGTTCCTCGTGTTATGGTGACCCCCAACCATAAAATTATTTTGTTGCTACCACATAACTATAATTTTGCTACTGTTATGAATTATAATATAAATATCTGACATGCAGGATGTCTGATATTTGACCCCTGTCCCCCTCTTGGGGCTCACCCAAGACAGCCTTTCTGGGTGAGCACAGCCAAGCCTCAGTCAGAGCCTTCTTGTTTGCTTGGATTCCGCTAACTGAGTTTGTGTTTTGATTTCAGGTTTGAGCAGGGCTGGGAGCCAGTGTGGGATTTGTGAACTGGCCCTTGGGTGATGGTGTGGCTCTGTGCGTGGCAGCTACTGTTTGGCTCTTCTTGACTATGGGGCTACGCCTTGGGGAGGAGGGAAGACACACGGGCACACGTCTGTCTCTAGCACTGGGAGACAATGTCATCATCCTGCAGCCACTTTCCAGATGAGCTTTGGGATTTTGAGGAAGAGAAGTTTAATGTGTAGCTTAAATATCATCAGTTAAAGGTTTTAAAAGGGCCCTATAAAAATACAGTTACTTGTACTTACTGTGTCACAAAGGATACTTAATCACCTATGTAATTGTGTGCTTATTAAAATTAGCAGGAACAAATTAATTACAAGGCTGTTCTCTCTTGAGTTGGGCCTCTGTGTGTGTGTGTGTGTGTGTGTGTGTGTGTGTGTGTGTGTGTGTGTGTATGTCTATAGACTGTGTCTATGGATGTATGGATGTGCACAGTCCTGGCTGTGGATGAGTCTTTGAGCAATGATCTCTGTGCCTGGCAGGGCCAGGGTCTGGTTCTCAGAGTGAGGCAATAATATCAGCAAGCCAAAGGCTTAAGTGGTATGCATAAAATCGAGGTAAGGCCTGGTGCTTCGTGCTCTCAGGGGACACAGGGAGGAAAAGCATTGGAGCATCCAGAGCCTGATGCTTTACCACCTCCTCTCTGGTACCCTGGTGTTTGGGCTTCTGAGAAAGTCCCTTCCATGGAAGCTGTAGAGAGAGAGCTGAACCTCAGGACTTCTATACCCCTGACTACCCACTGAGATAGATACCACCAGTCTATCTGATACCCGAGCCAACTACTAGGTAACTGACCAATGGGAAGCTAGACTCCATGTCAATCAATATACCCAGAGAGGCCCGTGATTTAAAAGTGAATTACTCATTTCAGTTATTTCCCAGTTAGTGCTTTTGACCTATGGCTGATGGAGGTAGCTGGTTGTGAAAGAGATGAAGCTGCAGAAGCTGGGGTCCTGCTGCACTAGATACAGGAGGACTGGGGACCAGCAAGCTTGAGGGCATGGGGTTTAGTCCTTGGGTTGCTGGATTCCAGCTGGGTTTCTTATCAGAAGTACACTGCTCACCTGGGGGTCAAACTGCCTTGTTAGAGTGTTTGGCTTGGCCAAGGACTTATATCTAACTTCTGGTTTGTAGGGACATCAGCAGAGGGAGGAGAAAATGTGAAGTAGAACTGAATGGTGAGGAAATCTCTAAATTAAGACACTTGTAGTGCACGGCTCCTACTTACAGCCCTTGCTGCCTACCCGATGCTCATCATCCCAGCCTTGCCCAGACCTCTCCTTCTTTATTGTCTCTTGATGACTATGGTCTCTTTGTCTCCAGTGCCACAGTGCTCTCATCCTAATGCTACTTGAATCCTGTCACACGTCTCCTCTGGCTCCTTACAACACTGGCCGGGCGCAATACAAACTCCTTAGCCACTGTGTGTCCTCAGCAAAGCCTGTTCCTGGGAACACACCAAATTCTTTGGTCCTGAAAACCAACAACCTGGCTGTAGCTCAATCATTAAAGAGAGAGAGAGAGAGAGAGAGAGAGAGAGAGAGAGAGAGAGAGAGAGAGAGAAAGATGTTACCAAGTTCCAGGGTCATGTCAAAAGTCAACTAAGGAGCTGTACATGGTACACACTTATAAACCCAGAATCTGGGGAGTTCAAAGTTATCCCTGGCTATGTAGCAAGTTCAGGGTAAGCCTAAACTGTAAGATATCCTTTATTTATTTATTTTTTATTTAACTAACGAACCAGGCATGATAGTGTGCACTTATAACCCCAGCACTTGGGCAGGTGGATAGCCAGTTTGAAGGCAGTCTGGTGTAAAGACCAAGATCAAACAAAACAAATCAACAAAAACAAAACTAAAAATAATTCAGTCCTAAAGCCTTTAAAAAATATTTTAAGAACATCAGAAATGACCAGTTTTGCTGAGTAGGCGGATCACACTTGTAATCCCAGTACTTAGAAGGCTGAGGCAGGAGGGTTGCCATGAGTGTGAGCTCAGCCTGAACTATAGAGTGAGACTCTATCTCAAAGAAACAACAAAAATAAGTTACTGAGCTTTCAATTAAATATATATATATATGTATGAGTATGCACCATGTACATGCCTGATGCCTGAGGTGGCCAGAAGAGGGCGCCAAATTTCCTGGAATGAGAGTTGCCTAGGATTGTGAGCTACCTTATGCATGCTGGGAATCAAACCCAGATCCTCTGGGTAAAACAAAACAATAAATGCTCTTAATCTCTGAGTCAGCTCTCCCACTCCACTAAGTATCACTTAAGAAAATTTTAAACTAAAATTTAAATCTATACGAGAAATAACTACTTGAATTTTTTTTTCATTTTTTAAAAATTTTCTTCACATTGGAATAGGACAAGGGCTTATTCTCAAAATACAAATTCATTACTCACCAAGAAACAGGTAAGTACACATGCCAAATAAACAACTTTATCAGAATTTTGAAAGGGATAAAAAAGATGGTAAGATGTACACATCTACGAAATTGGTTAAGAGAGAAATGTGAAGAGAGAGTATATGTCTTCTTTATGTAGCTCCGAAATTATGCTAAAACAGTTTTTGAAATGCATTTCTTCACAGGAGACATCTTTTCTTAGGCTGGGGCATTGGAATATCTAATTCTGTCTCTTTTGAAACGGAGGACCTTAGTAGAGTGACCTAATTACGTAGGAAGGACCAGTGAAACGGATTAGCAGGTGCTGGTCACCAAGCCTGCTGTATGAATTCCATCCCTGGGACTCACACAGTAGAAGGAAAAGAACTGAATTCCACAAATTGCCCTTTTGACCTTCACGCATGCAGGACATGAACACACCCAAACACATATACAAAGAAACACAAGGAAATAAAATACACACACACACACACACACACACACACACACACACACGCAAAGAAATATGATACAAATTTTAGCTATGGAGGGAAAAAAAGGTATAAATTATCTGTTCTCCTGCCAGACTGGGACCAGTGACATCTGTACACGTCTGAAGTCCTCCTTCACACAGCTCTGGGGAGCGCCCACACATGATTCTGAGGTCCTCTGCCTATACACTCTGAGATTCTCCCCTCCTATAGCTTTGGGGTCCTCCCTACATGCCCCACATCTCTGGGTTCCTCCTCTACACAGCTCTGGTGTCCTCTCCTAAATGCCAGTTGTAACCAGTGAAACCTTCCACTCTGGTAAAAGAGGTATTCTATACCTACTGAGGTAAACAGGTAAAACACAAGGTATACAACTGAAGTTTAATTTCCCATAAACTGTACATTATCTGCTCACACAAACATGACTGTGTAGCATCACAAGGAAGATATATTTGTAATAAATTATGAGCCATGCACCATTAGAACCAAATGCTAAAACAGTATTCATTACTTGCCTGAAATTCAAATGCGGCTGGTGCCCTGAATTTTTATTTGTTAAGTCTGGCAATCTGAGCCCTTATCAGCCCAGGAGTAGCCATGGCAACAAGCCCTGATGTAGCTCATGGATACAGCTTGGGAGGATGAGGAAAATAACCTCTCAGGAGGTTCCAAGAGAGCATCAGGGCTTTCATGGGCCACTGGTGTCTGGCCCATGAATCCACATCTCAGATTACATAGGAGGCTTTCCCACAGTTCTGGGACATACACTGTCTGTCCTGAGCTGTTAGATCACCTGCCCATTGAGAGTCCAAGCCTCTTCCTCTGCTGGCCTCATGTGAAGGCTGAACACAGGTTTCTCAGAACAAGTCTCAACAGTAAATTTGTATTTAAGTTACACCCCACTTGTTCAGGGGCCCCTGAAAAACAATGTTACCTGTGTTTAGTCTGAGCTTGCCAATGATGATATGAGTAACTGTCTAAAAACCCTTACTGCCTGGCAGCCCTGGGGACACCGGGGCTTTTCTTGGTCATCCCATCTGGCCTTTGGTGTGGAAAATAATTGAAGTGTTTAAGGTTGTAGGAGCTTGAACATACAGGATCGGTAGAGCAATGACACTGGAGCATGGTTATACAGCACAGGGTGACAACCAGGAGGACCCAGGCAAAGGCACTGATCGGATAAAGACACAAGGAAGGAGTGAGGCATCATGGGAACAGAGCAAGGCTTCTAGCTCACACCCTGTAGACAGTAGAGAAAGCTCAGAATGCTTCACACAGAAACTCATTTCTTCAGCCACACAGTCATTTGTCAGGGTTCATGTTCCTCGACTAGATGAAGAGACAGGCTCACAGTATAAGTGGCTTGTCACAGGCCACAGAAAGCTGAGCCTTCCATGATCTGTACCCTTCTCACGCAATAGATCTGGGTGACTAGGGGTCACAGCAAGGGCGCTACGTCCTCCCTCTGCACTCTGCCCGGTTCTGAGTCATCTCTGGAACAGGTTAAGAACCCATTCCTTGCCTCATGGAGTCCTTCCATATTCCCTAAAGACCTTCTCACAGCACCTCATAGCTCTCTACCTTCTCTGCCTCTCGACACTGCTACAATTAAAACAGTTTCATCATGATATAAACACTGCTACAGGAGCCACTCTGAATGCCACATTAGGCCAACCAGGCCAACACCCCCACCCCAGCCCCTTTAATTGGGATCAAGAAAAAGGATCCAGCATCTTAAGATGCTCCCTGAAGCTCTGGAGGTAGGAGAAAACTGAATCAGGGGAGAGGTAAGACACACATATTTTCCCCTTACCTGTCACAGCCCTGGAGACATCGATTGAGACATCGATTGAAGGTTTAAACTACCATCAAGATTAAGTTACAACTGTGTAACTTTGACAGACTGACTCTTAAAGTGTCAGTGACAAAGATTGTGTCAGCTGTAGACTGAGGGAGCAGTAAGACTGCCCCCAGAGCCACATCAGATTCTATGTAACTGCAGGAGGAAGCTCCCCAGGAGAAAAGCCACTGGTTGGGTTGCTATGGCTTGGATGGACTCTGTAGTCAAGGGGCTGCTTTTCCAGATGATCATGGACAAACAGCTGTTCTTCATTATTCTATTCTTTCCCTCCCTCCCTCCCCCTTCCCTCCTTCCTTCTTTCCTTCCTTCCTTCCTTCCTTCCTTCCTTCCTTCCTTCCTTCCTTCCTTCCTTCCCTCCCTCCTTCCTTCCTTCCTTCCCTGACAGGCTCTGAACTCCCTACATAGCTGAGGATCCTCTTCTACTTCTGATGCTCGTGTATTTAAGTGTACAGAGAGGTTATGCTATAAGTATAAATATGTGCCATAAACATGTAAAAGGATGAACAACTAAGTCTAGATTATGTGGTACTAGAGATTGAACCCAGGGCCTTGTACATGCTGGGCAGGCACTTTACCAACACTCGAGCTACACTCGAGAAACTGATATTTTTCCAGCGGTTCCTTTAACAACTGATTCACATCTCTCCCCTGATTAGGGTCAGGGCTACTGTGCTGGGCAGAGCACTGATGGGCTTAGATGTACCGGGTCCACATTGCACACCCTCATCCTCCCTTACACATCAACGGCAGTTACACCATCTATCACTCTTTGATAAGAGGTCTCTTATCTTCTGCCTACATTTCTTCTTCTGTGAGTCTTGCTGTTCTATAATTCCATTACAGTGTGCCTTAGTGTGGCTTCCTTTTCTCCACAGATGTCACTGAATTTCTTGAACATTTGTGGATTATTCACTTATTAGTTCTAGAGAATTCTTAGCCCTCACCTCTTCCCCCCAGCTACTGTTAGACCAGCCTACTTTTCTTCACTTGCTTTCTGATGTTTTCTCCTCTCTGTGTTTCTATCATATTCTGCACATTTCTTTGATTCATCTGCAGCCCACTAAGGTTGGCTTCATGTGTGTGGCAGATGACAGTAAACCTATACATGGAATTCTCTCAATTTGCTCTATATTTTTTTATTTCTATATTTGGTTCATTAAGACAAAATACAAAAAAACCAAACAGAAACCTTTCCTAGGAGCCAGTGGGATTGACTCAGAAGGTACCAGTGCTTGAACAGGCATGATGAGCTTTCCATCCTCCAAACCATGCTTTAGAAAAAAGCCATCCACGGTGGCGTGCATCTGAAACTCCAGCACTTCTATAAAGATGGGAGGTAGAAACAGGGAACTTGGCTAAAAGCTCACAGGCCAAGCAACCTGTGCACAAAGCATAGCAGAGAGATTAGAGAACTCGATTCAACAGATGGAAGGAGAGAACTGATTCCCAGAAGTCTCAGACCACTGAAAAAATAACTATGAATGTACACACACACACACACACACACACAACTCTAAATGAGGTTATAGCTACTCAGAGTCTTGCTTTGTGTACCCAGTGTCTCCCATTTGACCTTTGGAAGGCTCTAGCTCCTATATCTGTGCTGGATGGCACAGGAAAGGCAGATGCCCACACTGCCACTTACCATATCCTCAAACATATTTCCAGTGCAGTGTGCTAAGTCTCCAGGTTCCTAAGTCCCCTGGATTTTACTTGAATGTGTTTACTACCTTGACAGCTCTGATTCTTTGGAAAAGAATTTGAAATATATATTACCCAAGTGTTATAGGTGAATAGCAAAGTACTCTAAGGTGTTGCACATAGGAAATGAGATTTGGGCCTATCTTAGGTAGGTAAGGCTCCTGAGCCCTTCCTTCCCCATGTAAAAGGATTTGCTGGCACTGTCCACAGCTGTCCCAGGATGGCAGCTGCAGCCAAGTGGCTGCAAGCATATTAAATGGGGGCCGTCCAAACAGATAAGATACAAAACTAGGGTCTGCAGAGGTGGATCAGGGGTTAAAAGCCCTGGCTGCTCTTCCGGGTGACCTGTGTTTGGTTCTCAGCACCCACATGATGGCTCGTAACCTTCTGGAACTCCACTTCTAGGAGATATGAAGTCTTGTTCTGACCCCCATAGGCACCAGGCACATATGTGGCACAAATTACATACACATGGGCAAAGTATTCATATGTAAACATGATAAATAAATCTAATAAAAGGATACTGATATAAAGTTCACAGGGACCCTCTGTGAACTGTTGCTGGCCTCTTTGTCAGCCTGGTTGCTAGGTGTACCTGACATTCCCCTACCTGATGTTCCCCCACTTCCTTTCTTTCTTTCTTTCTCTCTCTCTCTCTCTCTCTCTCTCTCTCTCTCTCTCTCTCTCTCTGTACATGCATGCATGATACCCTTACACGTTTGCATACATTCTTCTTCCACAAAACAGTTACTTGAGGGAAGATATTTGCTTTATACATTTCTATTCCTAGACTTCGGTGGCTTGAATGGATGCCATATCTCCTTACATCAATACATGTGCCCCTTTAAGAGCACGACCTCTCTGTTGCCATGGCTTCAAGTGGCAAGACCTTTCTCCAGTAAACCCCAGCGTCCTGGACTCTTTCCCAGACTGCCTGGCCTCTGTGGGAGGATGAAATGGGCATCTTGAACTTAGTGTTGTGATTCCTCATCCAACTGCCTCATGATCTTCCCTCTTTGACCTATTAAGGGCTGCCCTGAGCATCCTGGCAGTGCCCTGGGCTATCTTCCTAGCCTTGGGTCTGGTCACTAGGATGCTTGGCTTTTAAACAAAACTATGACCTCTCAGGCTCTATCAGCAGCAAAGGGAATATTCTTTTTTCTTTCATATGATGTATGATAAATTTTGTCATGTCAATATAATAATATCATTATATTGTAGAATATATATTATATCATGTATATTATTTATATTCTAAATTATAATATAATTATTATAATTAATAGCATTAATAATAATATACCATAACTTAGTTTAACCCTATCAGAAGCTTTTAGGGCAAGTATAGCTTCCCCTTGGCAGAACGGATGCAAGTGTTGTGAGAGAGGCAGCACATGGGACAACTGGACAGGAATGCATGCTGGACTCCAAACACCTAAACAAACATTCACTGGAGCAGAGCTATGTGCTGAATTTAGGTCATTCAAACCATCTGGAAACACAGCGACCCTGTGACTGGGAAAAGTGACATCCTGCACTGCAGAAGGGCCTCTGTAAGAGCTGAAAGGATTTCCTGAAGTGTACTTGATGGGACCCTTGACCAGGTACGTTTGTGATGTGTGTGGTGAAAACAGACACAAACCTCATCAAGTGTCCTGCGAGGGCAACTTGAGAATGTGGACTGTACATGCTGTGTGTGTGTGTGTGTGTGTGTGTGTGTGTGTGTGTGTGTGTGAGAGAGAGAGAGAGAGAGAGAGAGAGAGAGAGAGAGAGAGAGAGAGAGAGAGAAAGGGATGGGAGTGGGGAATGGTTGGTGTTGGCTGCCTCAGTTGCCCTAAGGAGGAGAAAATCCCAGCATGAACCTATGTAGGAAACCTTCTTCTCTCAAATCCCAAACCACACATGCCTAGAAATCTCAGAATAAAAAAAAAAGGAAAGTCCAGCTTTTCCTGTTCCAGCCCCTGCTACCGGAGTGATGACTCCGAGACTATTACTAAATGCCTAGGCCATAGCTTTCACTCACTCCCTCACTAGCTCGTCACTAACCCATTCAATCTATTCTATGTCTTCCACATGTTTAGTTACATCTCCCTCAGTGTCTCTCTCTCCCTCAGCATCTCTCCCAGTCTCTCCCTCAGCATCTCACCCAGCCCCTCTCTCTCTCTCTCTCTCTCTCTCTCTCTCTCTCTCTCTCTCTCTCCCTCCCTCCCTCCCTCCCTCCCTCCCTCTCAGCATCTCCCTCAGGGTCTCCCTCATCGTCTCTTTCAACTCATCTCTTTCATTCACTATTTCCCAGAATCCTCTCTCTTCCTGCCAGCATCCCACCTCATTGGCCATTGGCTTTTTTTATTGACAGGTGTTGCTTATAAGAGATTCTCTCTACATCAGACGAGGACCCACAAACGATATGAGCTATCCAAACTCTCTGGCCTTTGGATGGCGGGTCGACCCTCCAGCCACGAGGCGTCAAGCAATAGTCTGCCATAAAGGCTTCTCTTCCCTGCGTATCATAACGTTGCTGGCACTCACCTCGCTCTTTTGCATGGTCACCTAACAGCTTCTCCTCATAAAGCGGTACTGCTGACAGCTGCTAACACTTGGCATTCAAGGGTTAGAATCTGAGAACTAACATGACTCAATAGGCCTTGATACCACAATCACAAAACTGAAAGGTGGCTCTGACACCTCCCTTGAATAGTTTGCAAAGCCTGTTTTTAAGAGAATTCTAGCCAGTTGGGAAAAGATGGAGGTGGGGACCACCCAAGAAGACAAGGGATGCTGAGTATCAGGTCCCTGCTTGAAGAGCAACATTGGAAATGATAATGCAAAGCTGGGTGTGGTGCCAACTACCTGAATCCCCAACACAGGAAGTGGAGGCAGGACGATTGTGTGAAGCCAGCCTGGGCTACAAGGTAAGTTCCAGGACAACCTGGACAAGAAGGAAGAAGACCTCGTCTCAAAAATCAGTCCATAGGCTAAAAATTTTTTAATAAAGATGAGGGAGGGAGGAAAGGAAAGCAGTGCAGAGTTGGAGAGTGGGGGAGTCAGAAAGAATGTCACAGAGATGAGCAAAGAGACCAAGAAGGGAGCAGCAGGAAGGGCACAGAGAGGTGACAGAGGAAATGGGGATTTGGGTGGGACAGTTAAGCCAAAGGGCTAGAGGGCAACCTAGGGTTCCAAAGAGGACAGAAGCAACATGGGGTGAGAACTAGAATTAATTAAAGGGCATGTTCAGTTCACCGTGTGAGCCCACAGAAGCACGAGAAGCCAGCCTGGAGAATCTGCAGCTGCCCCATGTCTCGGGGAGTAAACGCTCACACCTGTTCATAGGGAGCTGTTCTAGGAGCCTCATGAGGTGCCTGGACTGCCCCAGACAGTGTCCCCATGTTCTTAGAACCCAGAGTCTCAGGAAGAGACGTGATTACAGGGCAGGAGGCAGCAATCATGGGGAAAGGAGAAGACCTCCAAGAGATGTGGGCTGTAAGCATCCCTCAGGAGGCGCCCTGAGCAGCGGTTCTCAGCCTGTGGGTCCTGAGCAGCGGTTCTCAGCCTGTGGGTCCTGAGCAGCGGTTCTCAACCTGTGGGTCGCAACCCCTTCAGGAGTGGCTTATCAGATATTTCCATTACAATTCATAACAGCAGAAAAATTACGGTTATGAAGTAACAAAGAATTAATTTTATGGTTGGGATGACCACAACATGAGGAACTGAATTAAGGGGGGGGGGGCAGCATTGGGAAGGTTGAGAACCACTAGCCTAGAGGAAGTGTCCATATAGGAGACAGAGAAGGCTGTTCTACTCAAGGCACTGTCTCCCAATAAAGCCATGGTATAAACTGACCAAGGGGGTAACTTCTTGATTAAGTAAGACACCCATCACCAGGCAAACAACTCCCAGTACTGGAGCCTGCAGGGGATGTTTCTCAAATCAAAACATAGCCTGGTTGTTTTGCTTTGTACTTTAAAATATTTGTCTTGCCTCTTCTATTTAAAAATAAAGGAACCGAAATAGGCTTTTTTATCAAAGAGTTTTGTGTTTCTTGTCCTCAGTTTGAAAGGCTGTTAAGAAAAGGTACATATATATATTGTTGACTAAATATAAGAAAACACTCTAAAATGTGTGGCTTCTTGTTGCAATCTGCAAGTGGCTTCTGTCTGGGTAATAGCTCTCAGCCAATAGCCGTCCTGTCCTTTGCCTCATGATATCCCCTCCCTGGGGACATTCTGGCAACGTCTGGAGATATTTTAGGCTGTCACACTTGGGGGAAGTGTTGCTTGCACCATCAGGTGGAGGTCAGGGATGCTGAGCATCCTACGATGCTCCTACCAAAGTTACCCAGCATCAAATGTCAGTCATGCTAACACAGTAAACCTATTTGATGGCTACTGGCCATCACAAGGATGAGACACGGGGCAATCCTCCTGCTAGGGTTCAATTAGCTGCACAATTACTCTGTGCTTGTATACTGGCCCCACGGTCTACTATTTGTGATACCTCTAATGAGTTACTTAACCTCATGCTGCCTCAGTTTCCCCATCTGTCAGGGGAGAGTGCCTCAGATACCTTCTGTTTTGTGCCTCTTCCCCCCCCCTCCATCCCACCCCCTGCACACACACGCCTTTTCTTTAGCCAAGTGTGTAAATGTTCAGCTGGGAACTGACCTCGGCTGTTCTTTTTCAAACTTTTTCGAATAAATACCAGAGCATCGCTTGAAGGGAGAAATAACTCCCTTCTATGATCCACGATTTCATATCTGAATTTTCTCTAGAAAACCCATGAAGTAACATTCATCAGAATTACTGCGAATACAGACTCCTCCTCTGATACCCTAAAAGCAATCCCAGTGTTCATGGCAGGGAAGGCTATCTCTATTAATTCCAAGCACTGGTCACTCACTGGCCTGTTAGAAAACCTCTGCACCAAGCAGGCGTGCTTAACAACCCAGGGTTTTCAAAGGATTCCAGTTTGCTAATTACAGAGAAATGACTGGCCTCTTGCTCTTTCCTATGTAAATGACACAATGCAACATTGTATCTAGCTTCCAGAGCCGTAGAAGAGCTGCTGCACAGGACCGTGAGCATGCGCAGCAAGCACCTGCCCTTACCCTTCCAGCATCTCTTCAAGTCACACCCTCTCCTCCTGGGTATGAACATAGTTCTTTCTCTGGCCAAAGCATGGGCCAATGTGGCCAACAGGGTAAAAACCACAAGTGGGCACCCGGCCATGGCTGGTACAATGTCAGCTGGGCTGTTTGCTTGGCTGGGCTATCGTACCCAGTGATTTAATCAAAATAACATGGGTGCTGCTACAAAAGGGTCTATTTGTGGCGATATACTCACATGCACACGAATAAACACACATTGATTCTTTTAAAAGCCTGGCTGGTAGGGGCAGCCCACACTGGTTGGAGCAGGCCAAGAGGTAAGGAATGAGGACCACATCCAACATTATAGCTAGAGAAATATTGACCGAGTCACATTCCTACCCGCTCACTTTCCTTACCGCATCCCGCCAGGGCGCTAACTCTATACAAAGACTTTATCTTCTTCAGGAGCTTGCTTGTGCTTTAAAAGTCTCCCTTCCACATGATCAGAGCCACAGGAGAATGGAGAAAGGGGGACAGAAAAAGATGCTGAAGTCCATTTCTGCTTGGCATGAGGATGAAGGGGTCCAATAGGGATGGACAGAGAGAAGAAAGGGCAGAAGGTAACGGGAAAACGTAAGAAAGAAAGTCCACTCCAGTCCTTCGGGAAGGACCCAGGCAGGCAAGCGGAGCCATGTACTCCTCTGAGCGCCACTGCTGACATATTTATCACTTGCACTGAATGCATTCAATGAGCGTTATTATTATTTTAAATTAAGCTCCATGTGTCAAACAATCCCACAGACAGGGGTTTACAAGCCAAAAAAAAAAAAAAAAAATGGAGTAGACTGTCCAGGCTTTGAGTTTTATCTTAAACAACAGACCGTTTTATCTCCAGTCATCTGTGTTAAGACCCTAATTATCTGTGAGAGATTTGGCCCACTGTCTAACTGATCTAGCCTGAACCCAGGAGAACCCAAGCATGTGGATGGTGTGGACCATAGGTATGGGCCCTTCACTTGTTCCAGGTAATACAAGTTCAGACTCCACGTCTCGAGCCAATGAGGATCTAGGCAGTCCCGAAGCAATAGTCTATTTGGCCCATGGCCATGAGGTGGCTCTGGCCTCTCAGAAGGTCATTTTTTTTTCTGGCATTTTTGGTGCTAAGGATTGAACCCATACTTTGTGCATACTAAACAAATGCTCTACCACTGTGCCATACCCACAGATCCTACACTTTCTGATTGTCCAAACTCACAAGCACAGAACAGCTGGTTCCTGCCTTAGTACCGGTTACGAAAGGCACCAAAACATTTGTGCCCAGGATGGTGTTGATGGTACTGCCGATAGGGATGAGCCCAGAGAGCTGACAGATTTCTCTACCAGCCGCTGCAGGAAGCTCCAAGCTTCAGGCCACCCAGCCAGCAGCTGAAGAAGTCATCATGACTGAGCAGTGTGGCAAGGAAATCTCGCCCCATGGCTCTGTTCTGGCTCCCCTGCAGTATTGATAGTTCAGGTCCTTTCTGGAAAAAAAAATAATGTGCTGGGTTTGGGGGTGGGAACTGAGGCTTGTCCGACAGACTTAATTCTGCACCTAATCAGATAAGGTGAAGGTTAAGAAGTCATTAATGACAAATGACAATTTTCCCTGGGATTGGATTAATAAACATTATGGTCCCCAGGGAGATGTTGAAGTATCTGAAGGAAAGGAAATTACAGGGGCCGACTGACTTTTTTTTTTTTTAAGTTTCATTTTTATTCAAAGAGCACTTCAGTTTAAAAATAGAATACAGAGGAAAGAAACTCATTTATAAAAACCAGGGGAAATGTTGGGTTTTCTGCCTCTTTTATTAGTCCTTTCTGGCTTCAAGGCTGTCATCTCAACTCCCCTAGCAGGGGCTTCTGGAAGGTACCCAGAACTCTGACCTCTGAGGGAGGCTTTGCAAATGGAGACATGTCCTGTAGGCATGTACCATGCTAGTGGGGAGAGCCTTGGGTCAGGGGCAATGGCTCCAGACTCTGCATCTTGTGTTTATGTGTATGAATATGAGATGTGTGTATATGTACACATTCACATGGAGGTCAGAGGTCATGCTCAGGTGTAATGCCTCAGGCCACTATCCCCCCTTGCTATTTGAGACAGGGCCTCTCACTGGAACCTTGGATCGCTGAGAAAGTTATGCAAGTTTCCCAGCAAGCCCTGGGGATCCACCTGTTTCCCCCTCCCCAGGGATGCATTTCAATCACGTGCCAACACCCAGCATCTTCTTGTGGGTTCTAGAGATCAAACTTAGGTTCAAGCTAATTAACTTAGCTGTTTCCCCAGCTGACTCTGCATTTTAAAAAGCAGTTCCACGGTGATGCCCAGAATGACTTAAGAGCAGAAGCAGGGTAGGGGATCATTGTGTCCCGAAGGTCAGAACAAGGCCTCTTTTTTTTTGTTAATGACGCTAGTCACTCTCTAACCTGACCAGGAGGAGGCCCCATTGAATGGACACTGGCCTAGGCTTTGGCCATTATTTCCCCCCTAATTCTTTTCCTATTTCTGATGTTCTCATGTCCTGATGCTCTTAAGTGCACACCTTGAATGGACACACTCCTCCATGCTGCCATGCCAGGCTGGACACATCAGTTGCCCACTGCTGAGCCCAATGCCCCAGAGCAACAGTGAACACCAGTTATCTCTGATAGCAGCTGAAGAGTTCAGACATGGGGGTAGGGCTGTGGAGATCTGTCATGGGGTCTCCTGGGAGGATGTGGTCAAAGATGTCAGCTAGGGTTGAATGAGGCCAACAGGCAATGGCCAGCAAACAGCTGCAGATCTTAATGCCTCCTTCCTCTCAAGGCCTCTCTGAAGGCTGTGTGGATGGATAGGTCTTAGTCGTAAGTTTCCTCAAGTATAAAAGAGAAGGGGGCTGGGAAGATAGCTCAGTGGTTAAGCGCACTTGTTGCTCTTCCGGAGGACCCAGGTTCAGGCTCACACGGCGGCTCACAATGTCTGTAACGTCAGTTCAAGGGGATCTAATGTTCTCCCCGGCCCTCTGTGGACAATAGGCACAACACATGGTGCATATTCATACATGCAGCCAATCATACACATAAAAATAAAATGAGAGAGAGAGAGAGACAGAGACAGAGACAGAAGCTATGCTTTAATGGCTCTCCCTTGGAATTCACCATCATTCCTGTCACTTGATTTAATAGAAGAAACTAAGTCCTTTCTACATCCAACAGGGGGAGTTAGGTTCTATTTGTTAGAAGAAAAATCATCAAAGGTAGTTTTTTAAGTGATCATCCTCTGAAGTAGAAAACTTCTAGTTTCTTTGGAAACTCAATTATGTCAAATGATGGTTTGCTGGAACACACAGGTCAAAGGATGTCTTGCTAAAGCAGACATGTGAAAGGATGTTTTCCTGAAGCAGACAAAGGTGAAAGAACGTTTTGCTAGAGCAAACACATGAAAGGCAGTGTGATGGAGGAGTATAAATAGGACCCCACAGACAGTGGGAGCACGAGTATTGGTTTGTTTTGCCCCACCTCGCTGTTTTTCTTCACTAATGACACACAGGTATTGGTTCGCCTTACTTAGCATTCATTGTAAAGCTCCACTAGCAGTGACACCGGAGAGAAGCTAACAGGGGAGCTGTGTGTGAGCTTCCTGCGGCTATCTTGCTGCTTCACCTTTCACAGCCTCACCTTTGGCCAGTTGGCAAGCCTTGTGGGTTTCTTCAGGAAATTACAGCTGCTGGTTCGTGCCTTAGTGTCTGCCTACCAAGATGACTGTACTGCAGCTGTGGAGTCATATTTGGTGTTACAGGACTGAACTGCTGACAAAGAGGATGAAATTAAGCTTGCCCCCAAAGAACTATTGCTAAACAGGTCCACTTCCCCCATATCCTAATACCTTTTCTCTTCCACTACATTTGGTAGGTGGCGGGCTAGGAGAGAGGTTGAATGCTTATTAAAACAGGTTGGAGAAGCCAGGCGGTGGTGGCGCTCGCCTTTAATCCCAGCACTTGGGAGGCAGAGGCAGGCGGATTTCTGAGTTCGAGGCCAGCCTGGTCTACAGAGTGAGTTCTAGGACAGCCAGGGCTACACAGAGAAACACTGTCTTGGAAACAAACAAACAAACAAAAATAGGTTGGAGAAATTTATGCCTACAATCCTCAATAGATTATACTTTCCAAAAATGGTAGTAGCCGTATCGTGAATGCCCTGTGCCCTTCTATAATACTGCCATTTCCCCAACAAGGACAGACGTGACCAGGGAGGACAACTAACTTGCCTGTAACCAGGAGGAAGTATTGAAAGTGATACACATCTGTGGGGTGTATACGTGTGTGTGTGTGTGTGTGTGTGTGTGTGTGTGTGTGTGTGTGTGATATGTGTGTGGGGGCACTGTTGATTCACCTGTAACATATGTGAAAGCCAGAGGTGGGCATCTGGGACCCTCATCTATCACCATCACATCATATTTGGACAGTGTCCTCTCGATGAACCTAGACTGGGCAATCAGTGAGCCCCTGGGATGTACCTCTGCTCCATCCCAGCACTTCTGGTTTTATAGATTCATGCTCCTGTGCCTGCATTTAACATGGGTGTGCTTGGGAGTCAGGACTTGGGTCTTCTGCCTGGACAGCAAGCACTTGACCTGCTGAGCAATGCCCCTAGCCCCCCAATCTTTAAAGATAGACCATAAAAGGTAGCAGTCCTCTGTCCTCTGGGTTCAGACAACCAGATTAAGAAGTCCACCATCTTGCTGATGCTTCATGGAGAAATCACTCTTTTAAGAGCCCAGATGAGGGCCCAACAGGCAGGCAACATCAGCTACCAGACGTGGACAAAGAGATCCCTTGATTCCTGCTCCCCAGCTATAGACTCCTCCAGTGAAAACCAGCCATCCTGGAGCAGACTCCAGCTGTGTGCTGTGGGGCCCTGTTCTGACTCCAGGCTCATAGAATCCAAGGGCAGAATGAATGCTTGCTCTCAGCCACTCAGTTGCAGGGGTCATTTGTTACGCAGCAGTTGGTAACTGGTACACATTCTCCATCATCTAGCCTTGCCTGCCTCGAGCCCCAACACACATTTTAGACTATTAGATAATGAGTCTTCAGAACATTCTGCAGTGCTTTACTCAATGTATCAAAGCCCACGACCAGTGTAGGGCTTTGCATGTAATAAACATTCAACATGTTTATTGAATGACTAATGAGTGCATCAGAGTTGGTGGATGCGTTCTCATTGGCTGAAGCTCTTAAGGTCTACTAGTTTGAAGCCCTGTAGTGGAATTAACTACTGACCTCTGCAACACCCACTTCCCCACCCTCTGAAGGGCTGCTCTGTTTCACCCTGACCCTCTTGAGACCTTCTCCATTCACAAGGAAAACATTTATCAAGGACTCCTGCTGTAACACAAGTGCTCGCACAACATTAACATAAACAAATAGTCACAGTGATTATAAAAGTGGCTGTGACCTCCAGCCAGAGACACTTAGGATTAATGCTGATTCTAGGTTGTTACAACAGCGGCCTCTTGAGTGGACTTGACCTTCTCCAGTCTAAACACACAGTCAGAAACGAGTTTGCAAATCCTAACTTACATACATTAAATCTTCAGGCTCTTAAATACTTAGGAGATTGTGTGTCCATTCATCTCTCTGGCTTATCTTTTTGTTTAAACGCTGCCTGTACATCAAACACGTCTGAGATTTGGGGAGAGGCTCCTGGAGCTGGTCTGGATAAGAATTCATCAGTGAACTTTCAAAACTCCTTCCTCTTCATCAACGAGCTTTCAAAATGCTTCTCTACTGGCTCGGTGACGTGTTCTTTTGTTGGGTTTAATAATATTTCAGTTAATATTCATACCACTTACTGTATAGCCAGCTCCTCCTTTGGAGGTAAATAAATAATTCAGCTCCTACTTAACTGCCCCCTTCCCGTCCCCATGCGAAGCCTGACATCTGTCCTTCAGCTGAAGACAATTATCCGAGCAGGGCTCTTTCTCATCACCTCATTATCGCATGATTAAGTTTAACCCCCCCCTGAAAATTTTTACAGATGCTAATTAAATCTGAAAAGGGAAAACAAAGTGTCAATCAAGACCGATCTGCAGCTGTCTGTCATCCGGAGCAAGACAGAACTTAAATGTCCTGGTGGAACCACACTCGGAGAAGATGATAGAAGCAGAAGTGTGTAGCTTTCTACACATGGGCAACGGTCATTACTGATGGTCAGCTTGAGAGGAAGTAGAAACGCCTTGAAGACACACCTCTGGGCATACCTCTGAGGCAGTTTCTGGGTTAGGTTCGCTGGTGTGGAAAGACCCAGCCTTAACGTGGACAGCACTATTGCATGGGCCAGACTCCTCTACTAAATAGCAAAAAGGAAGTAAGCTGAACACCAGTGTTCATCCCTCTCTTACTCCTGGCTGTGGACACAATGTAAGCTGACTCCAGCTGCTCCTCCTGCTGTGACTTCACCATGATGCATTGCACCCTTGAACTGAGAGCCAACGGAAGACCTTTCCTTCCTTAGGTTACATTTGTCAGGCACTTAGCTAATACAACAAGCTTTGGGGAAATCAAAGCTTGAGAGGTCCTCATCCCTTTGACCCACTGCTTGCTTTGGGATTATTTCTAGGCCAGCCATTAGAGTGATTCCAGTTGTGGTTTTAAAAGGAAAGAAGGAGCCGGGCGGTGGTGGCGCACGCCTTTAATCCCAGCACTTGGGAGGCAGAGGCAGGTGAATTTCTGAGTTCGAGGCCAGCCTGGTCTACAGAGTGAGTTCCAGGACAGCCAGGGCTACACAGAGAAACCCTATCTCAAAAAAAAAAAAAAAAAAAAAAAAAAAGGAAAGAAAGCAGGGTTACTATCAAGTTAGCAAGGTGGGTTGCATTAAAAACAAGCCTGGTATGAACAACTTGGTGGCACTATTGGGTAACCAGCCTTCAAACCGCACACAAACAGGGCCTCAAGGTCACCACTGGTGACAAAGTAGAGGAAGTAAGCTGGCCCTCTGTGCCACTCCCTGGGGGAAGCTTGACAGGCATTGCAATGCTGGTTTGGCCCGAAGCACAGGACTCAGAACCCATTGTGCAAAACTGATTCCAAACTGGGACCTTTTCACCTTTGCGCCTCCACTCCAGTCCCTCCCGGTCACCCCATGGCAGGTGCTGGGATGTGTGTCTTGCTGAACATGGGGCCTGTGCCATGACATGACAGAGAAGTCAGCAGTGGAACCCAGCATGCCTGTGCAGACACTGAACTTAGAACATTCTCTCCCTGCATCAGATGTGAGCAGTACGGCAGCTCAGCCAGGATCTCACCGAGCCAAGGCAATCATTACTTGCATCATGGTTATGACAAATGACCCGGCGAAAGGAATTTAAGCAAGGAAGGGTTTCTTTTGGCTCAAGGCTGCTTCCAGGCTTATCGCCCATGACAGTGGGGGAATTGCTGGCATCAGAATCATTGCATCTGTATTCAGGAAGCAGAGAGAAGTGGTTATGTATGCTTAGCTTGAGTTTTCATTTGTATTCAGGCTAGGACCCTAGCTCACATTTAGTGTGGGTCTCCTCATCATATTTAACCCCATTAAGCCAATTCCTTATAGGCATGCCCAGAAGCTAACCTAATCTAGGCAACCCCTCACAGGTGTGCCCGCCAGAGGCGTTCCTTCTGGGTTCTGTCAAGTCGACTGACAGCCAATATTAACTATCACGTCCAGGAGGAATGACACCTTCTGAAGTACACAGAAACATCGAGCCCAGCTCCAGGTACAGTTTAAATGTGGTACTTGCATCTTCCCAGAACAGCTCAGCTCTTGGAAGAACAGCCAGACAAATGCCTAGTTGCAGGGCTAGAGAAGGTAGCTGAGTGGGGTCCAGCCTGGGGACACACTGAATGGATGTGCTCCAAAACACTGACAAGAAAATCATGGCTTTAAGAAGCATCAGAAAAGGATAAAGGAGGAAAAAAGATGGCATAGAGTAACCTAACATCAAAACATCAGATGGGAGGGAAATGAATATCAAGATGTGGATTAGAGGGAAAAGGCAGTTGTAAGCGCTGAAGAGGATGACAGGCTATCAAGATGACTCAGCAGATAAAGGGGCTTGCCACTAAGCCCAGCAGCCTGAGTTTCAGCCTTGGAACTCAAGGTAGAAAGAGAAGTGACTCCAAGTTGCCCTCTGATATCCTGTATACACTATGAGTATACACACACACATATGCTCACCCACAAACACACAGACACATACGCTCCCACACAGACACACACTCACACATACATGCTCACCCACAGACACACACTCAGGCACACGTGCTCACACTCATACATCTACACAGACACACACACTTATACACACATACACACACACATATACACACATACACACACACATATTCGCACACACATACACACATACACATTCATGCACACATACACACATAGACACACACAGACACACACATGCTCACACACACATACACACACATGCATACACATGCTCACTCTGTCTTTCTCAATATAATAAACATCTTAAATAAAAAACTTGAAAATCACAATAATAATCCCAGCCTAGGTGCTAACATAAACTCACTCCTTTATTGTCAGTCATGTCTTGTTAAATATGACACTCAAGAGCAGGTGGGCTACACACTCAGTCACTAGCAGCACCTGCAGGCTTAAACTTGAACAAAAGCAATGAGTTACATGACTACCTCATCTCCCTAGGTCCAATAGGAATTCACGTAAAGCAACACCACAAAAAAAGGAGTTTCCAATGAGTTTCTTAGTTAAAAGAAAGTATCTTTCAGCCCTTTAATCCGGCCAGATGCAGATGTTCTTTACAATGTAAAACAGTAACATTGAGAAAAAGAAATGAAAAAGTCAATGTTATCCAAAAGGAAGCCAAATAGATAATGCTTTTAAAGAATCCTGAAATAAATAATACCTTCCCAAATATTTAGATACAGCACAATAAAATGTAATTTGTTTCATTCATGATTTTTTAACCATTGAAGCAGAAGACAGGATGAAGTGTGTGACCAGCCCACAGGAAGGAACCGTTCATGACAGGAAAAAAAAGATGCTGTTAGCCCCACCACTGGGCAATCTGAGTACAGGATGGGCCCACCCTTGAGGGAATCCCCAGACCATCATATGGCCTCCTGGGAACAAGGGGGAAATGACTCACAGCCAAGAGAAAATGGAAATGTAACCCAAATAGGGAAAACTGGGTGGAAGCCCAGTGTAAGAGAGATGCTATTCTGGCTTGAATGAGAGACATTCTTTAAGAAAATAGAACTTGGCCACGGGGAAGGAGCTTCCCTCCTGCCAGGACCCTAAGAGAAAGAGCTAAGTAGGCAGAAGCCCAGAGATTCAGCCAGGCCTGGGTGCTCACACTTGTAATCCCAGCAATCTTGATTTATATTGTCCCCTGTCTATTGGGAGCTGACTCCTAGCAGAAAGCGGCTATCATCTTTGCAGCCTTCTCAGGCCATATACTCTGACGAGAGACTTGTTTTTCAACGGCCCACAACAGCTGAGCACACTCTGATAAACATTTTGTTTTTCTCACAAATCCTGTTTT
The DNA here is from genome assembly GCF_011762505.2 of Arvicanthis niloticus. Lineage (NCBI taxonomy): Eukaryota > Metazoa > Chordata > Mammalia > Rodentia > Muridae > Arvicanthis > Arvicanthis niloticus. The sequence goes on along the minus strand of NC_133436.1, from coordinate 8,147,252 downwards.
GTTGTCTAGTGCAAGGTCCGTGGTAAATAGTGTTCAGCTGTGTTCCCCTGCTTGTGCCTATAAATACCCAGGATTTCCTTTCAATAAAGGGGACTTGAACAGACTCTCTGTCTTGTCTCCATTCTTCGTGTCTCTTGCCCCTCCATCCCCACTCTCTCTTGCTAGACCCTGTTGACTGACCCAAACGGAACCGGTCACCCCCCGCACTCCCTCCCCCCCCCCCCCAAAAAAAAGAGGAACAGAAACTCAAGTCTGCCTCCAAGATCAGCTTCCTCCTCTGCAGGATTATGTCACTCTCTCTGACAGCTTGTGATGCAATGAGGACCACACGCCTAGAGAAAAGGGTTTGGTACCACTCACTGGAGAGTAAAGGTCCCAGCCCTAGAAAAGATTTCACCAATGAAACTACAAACGTGTTCATGGTTCCACCGAAGTACAGAGCGGAGCGGAGGCTCTTGGTTTCCTCTCATTAACCTGCATTTGCACCACAGCTGGGGCATGGGGGAGGGGGCGTGCTACCTGCAGTGGAAAGATTGAAAGCTCGGGACTAGAAAGAGTTAAATCAAGGCAGGGCAAGCCACAGCCAGGGAGCTCAGTGGCTCCTTAGATTAGGGAAACTCCTTATTTGAGCTTGATGTGTTATGAGTCCTTCAGCCTATCAGGCAATGATTCATTCTCTCTCTCTCTCTCTCTCTCTCTCTCTCTCTCTCTCTCTCTCTTTCCCGAGACAGGGTTTCTATGTGTAGCCCTGGCTGTTCTGGAACTCACTCTGTAGACCAGGCTGGCCTCAAACTCAGAAATCCGCCTGCCTCTGCCTCCCAAGTGCTGGGATTAAAGGCGTGCGCCACCACCGACCGGCAAGGCAATGATTCTCAACCCATGGTTACTTAAAAGACCTCTTTGTGTGTGTGTGTGTGGGGGGGGGGGGTTACATGTTAGATATCCTGCATATCAGATATTTTATTAAGAACAGAGTGTGGTTTGAGCAGATCCTGAACAAATGTTTGGTGAGTGAATGAATGAATGAATGAATGAAGTAAATCAAGGTGCGTATACAGATGGTGGGTTAGAGACCCAGAACCAGGCAGAAGGCAGAAGCCTGTGTAAGCCAAGAACTGATGGAGACTCATCCAATTAACTGAGACCCAGCTCCCATATGGTTCTTTGGAAGTGGAAACCAAACTCAGCACAGCTGGGCTGGGCTGGCCTGGGCCGGTCAGGTCATCAGTCCCATCTGCCTACAGTAACAGAATTCTGAAGTCTCTTCCTTGGTTTCACATGCCTCCCTAGGCATCACTTGGGAGCTAGCCACCTGCAACATGTCTGAAACGCCTCAGAGAATATGGAAGACTTAGATCATTAGCAGGCCAGCAAGGAATATGCTAGACCAAACTCAGTTGTCAGAAGCCCCTCCCCCGCCTCTCCCCTCTCCACCCCGCCCATCTCCTAACTCCCCCTAGCTGAATGGGGCCCAAGATAAAGGCAACAGAGCTCCTAGTTTCCAACATCAAGACAAGTCTACATCCACCCTGACGCTGTTTCCTGTCTGCTCCTGTGATATTGAATACTGATTTAAATCCTCCAAAGGGACTAGTGAACCACTTCTCATTTCTACAAGCTGGAGTACAATTCTAGCGCTCATTACACAATGAATCTTCCCAATTTAGCAAGAGCCACTAATTAGTCTATTTAACTGGTGACTGATGCCCCCACTCCCACATACGATTTGATTAGTTTGCAAACGCCTTCTGCCCTTCTGTGCCTTGGAAAGATTGCCAAGCCCCAATAGGCAATTTAGGCTGGACCTCAAGCTCCCTGAGCTCTCAGCCCATTCCATCACTGCTACTTTCACCCCTGAATTGGCTCGGGTCCTGTTCACACCAGTGAGTGGAGAACAGCCATCCATGGCTTGGTGTGTAGACTTGCTTTGTCATCACACCTAACAGTCTGGTTGCTCCTTGGGAACGCTGCCCTGGTCTGTCTCTCTGATTCCTATGATAAAACTAAGACTGTGTTTTAAATTTGCAGACATTCCAGTCTGTAGATCCTGGGATACTGAGACTTTTTTTTTTTTTTAAAGCTAAGGGTCTGCTTGCTTGGACCACTGACACAATAGTCTCTCTTAGTACTCAAAAAGAAACGGAGCCTGAGGTGGTGGCAGGGCATGCCTAGAACCCCAGCAGTTGGGAGGGTGAGATAGGAGGATGGCAGGCTGGAGTCTATCATTGTAAGACTACACATTAAAAGCCTAACTCCAAAACTTAAAGCAAAATAAAAACCCATGACTCAATTTGGTAGCTCAGACCCAAAAGTCTGGCTGGTGGCTGGATAGGCATTGCTTAGGCAGACATCCCTACATAGAAACGAGAAATGATTGATTGTAGTTGGTGCTCGTTTCTATGTAGGGATGTCTGCCTAAGCAATGCCTATCCAGCCACCAGCCACACTTAGTGAACCCATCTCATCAGCCCGTTCACAAGCAACGCTTTCCCACCCCTCCCACACCCCCCTTGAAGAACTGCTAGCTGTCCTCTGCCCTAGAGCTGGAAGCTGTTTGGGCTCAGACATGCTTGCTGGCCTCTTTCTGCTGTTCTGCAGCCAGTTGACAGGGATTAAAGAAAACAAATAAAAATTGAAGGAGAGCCAAACTTCAGAGGCTGCCAAAGGCTCCCTCCCTCCTGACTTGACAAAGGCGGCTCCTTCATAGCCTAACAAAGAAGGTTGTGACATGTTTAGCCGCAAATACAAGTTGGCGATGTCTCTTTCAGAGTTCTGAATTCCACGTGGGGTTGTGGGTTGGGTGGAAATGAATGAGCAGATGACTGAAGCAAGGGGCTGATGCTCTGGGGGCAGCATCCCTAGGGTCTTAGCAGCAAGCTCCGCTCCTGGGTTCAGAAGGGCACACAGCTGATGCCCTGCCGCCTCCTCCAATTCCTACCCTGCATTTCATGGAGCATGTCCAGCCCCAAGGTGGTACGTGACCCAGCACTCTGACTATCTGGTATAGTCTTTCTTCTTATATAATGTTTTGCTTCACCTCTTCCTTCTGTCCTCCTGACGTGGTTTGAATGCTGTTCCTGTTCTTCAGACTTGTCCCCATGCCTCTTTACATTATTGTAGCTACAGGACAGAAATGGCCGCAGTCATCTCTGGGCTCAGCATTTAAACACGATGCTGGTACAGGACAACAGTGATGCCCACTAAACGTTCACTGAAAGGACTTCAAAGTCGTTCCATTGTTTGAGCATGTTTGGCATCGGGTGACGGTTCAGAGCAGGACCTGTTCAAGGCCAATTGCCCCGTCGTAAATGCCTTTTCGTCCATCCTGAGGTCTGGCTCTGCTTATGATAACCTGTTAAAAGTTATAGTAGTTCATGCCACTGATCATGGTCTGTTCTGGTTGGAGACATGGATATATAGTGCTCACCTTCTGTTTAAGGGGCTGGCTGTCACGGTAGAAGTTGCACAAGATAGTCATGCATCCAGGACCACTGTTAAGTGTCCTAGCGAACGCATTATCCAGAAAGCATGACTTCATTTAAAAACCTGATACATAGCCCTGGGATAATATTAAGATGGCCCAGCCTTCTCCACACCTGCTTTACTGAAGCACACAGTAAGGGTCTCTGTGGTCAGCTCTGTCACACTTCTCAAACACTAGAGTGGTGTTCACTGCCCCACAGCCAGGGGACTGCTATCCCTACTGGGCCAGAGTTGGGTTGAGGGTGGGGTCCCTGGATCATCTTGGGTTCCTCTGCTCCCAACCCACATCTTGTACAGGACCATGTTGTACTGAGACACCTGCAAAGATATGACCCCTTTCTCACTTCAGCTGTACTGTGATGGCTGGATCTCAGACCAGCTCAATACCCTCTTCTCTATGTAAGAGAAGCACCTGCCCATTGGGCTGGTACACAGAGCTGTACTGGGAGATAGCCAACCACTGGCTGGGGAGACTCAGGTAAAGGAGAAAGGTTTTATTTATGGCTATATTGGTTGCTTTTCTCATCACGTGATAAATATCTGACAATTTAACTTATTAAAAACTGTATTTACTTTTAGTACATTGGTGGTTTTGTCTGCATGTGTATCTGTGTGAGGGTGTCAGATCTCCTAGAATTGGAGTTACAGAAAGCTAGCTGTAAGCTGCCATGTGGGTCCCCTGTTCATAAGCAATGCTTTCCCACCCCTCCCACACCCCCTTTGAAGGACCGCTAGCTGTTCTCTGCCCTAGAGCTGGATGCTGTTTGGGCTCAGACATGCTCGCTGGCCTCTTTCTGCTGTTCTGCAGCCAGTTGACAGGGATTAAATCCTACTCTTAACCACTGAGCCATCTCTCCAGCCCCCAAACGCAATGGAAGGAAGAGTTTCTTTCTGCCCATAGTTTGAGGGCATTGGCCACCGGAGACATCTCAACTGCAGTGATAAATGGTGACATTAACCTTGCTTTTTCCTTCTCAGCCTAGCAACCCAACCTACAGAATGGTGCAGCCCACATTCAGGACGGGTCTTGGAAAACCCCTGGCATTTTAGCAGCTGGTCTATAGCACACTTGACTTTGTCAGTAGCTGAAAGGAAGGCATGGAGAGCAGGGAGTTGCTGGCAGCCAGGCTTCTGGGAGAGAAGCCATCTTTAGGGTGAGAGAATCGAAAGCATCTACCTAGCACAGTCACATAGTATGCAACATCTGACAGTTCCTGGTCCCTGTGACCAGGAATGCCATAGTCTGCCTCTGTCTATAATTTTGTGAGTCAGTTAAATCCCTGATTTTGGTTGGAGTTCACTGGTTTTCAGGCTCAAACCACTAATATCTGGACAACTTGCTTTCCCCTACTTTCTCAAGGCTAGCCAGGGACAAGCCCCTCTGGAAGCCTTCTATGTCTTGTCCAGCCTGGTCACTGTTTTGTTTTCTTGTAACACTGGGTCTTGTGTAGCCTAAGGTAGCCTCAAACATCCAATGAAGACAGAGACGACCTTGAACTTCCATCCTCCTGCCTCTACCTCCCGAGTACAGAGAGTACAGGTATGTGCTGCCATACTTGGGTCTACGTGGCATTACGGATCGAACCCAGGGTTTGGGGCTGTTAGGCAAGTATTCTGTCAACAGAGCCACAGTCCCAACCCTAGTCCTTTGTCCCCATGGGAAGTCCTACTCCTCATGCCTCTGATATGACGGAATCAGCAATGTGACTGTGTGTTCTTCCTGTGTGTCCCAATTGGTTTCATGGCAACAGCTGGAGGTGACCTCACCGCACAGCGCTGAGTTCGTTAAATCACGATCACGTGAAAGTTATGGAGGGCAATAAAACAATCCTGGTCTTCCCATACCCCAAAGGCTAAGTAAAAGTACACTTTCAGGGTTAAAGTTAGTAGTCTGTGCAGAGAGAGGAGCGCTCCATGAACTGTAGTGGCACTTGGTGTAGTAGGGGGTGTCACCAGGCCCCTGGAGTGGTAGGTAACCTTGCTCATTCACTCAACCACACAGGAACGGGGACCTCGGCCAGGGGCAGGATAGCAGTAGTTACCAATGAGCGTCGTTGCGGGTGGGCAGGACAGGGCAGGGAAATGCTTCACCCTCTGTTGGTTTGAGTAGGAGTAACTGGGTTTCAGAAGACTCAGGTTGTGGTTTAACACGTCAGAGAGAGACCTCAGAAGATAAAGGAAGCAGGTCCTATAGTGAGACTGTGTTACACACCTGTGGACGGGCATGTTACTCGCTGTGGAAGGAACTGACTGCCTTTGGTGGAAATTGCTGCTTACTTCTCAAACCTTCCTCTCATTCCGAAAAGAACCCCCAGTGTGATATACACCCTTACTCTCTCATGCAAATTAAGTGACAGTGGTTTCCCACCTTCCAAGGCCCACCATTAATTCCCTACACAGTAGCCTGCAGAATGATGAGCACGGTACAGTGACCTTCAAGTGTAACACCCGGCCGCAAGGCTAGAAACAGAAACCTCATGTTTATTAATCGCAGTTGAACCTGTATGGTCCTCTTCCTTCTGCCAGTCATACCTGCTGGCTGATGCAACACAAAAAAGTCGGTGGGATTGGCCACCATGTTTGCTCTGAGCATTCACACCAAAGCATCACTTCAGAATTCTTCCAAAAACACCTTTTGGAGAATTAACAGCGGCAGAATCTCATGATAAGAGGAACAGGAAACAAAGGTAAAAAGCCAAAGTGCCTATATTACCAGGTGCCTGGTCATCCTTGTCTCAAGACCACCCACCAAGGCCAGCGGATGAGTGTGAGCTTGGTCCAACGGTGGACATTGGTTCAGATCTGCGTTTGGAACACGGTTAAGGTGACCAACCTTTCCTGGTGTTGACTGGGCATTGCCCACTCACAGACAAGGAGATTCTACATGCAAAACGAGAACAAGATGAATAAGGTAGGATGACCCGAAGTTCCCCCAGGGGACAAACGTGACACAAATGGAGAAAGGTATGTTGAGCAGAACCACTTGCCCATTCCCCCTGGACCTATGGTCAGCATCCCGGTTAGTAGCCAGGCCTCAAGGCTTCTTTCCCACACTGTGTTTGCAGAACATCTGGTCAGTTCAAAGCACAACTGTTTTAACCTTGTGACTGTAATGTGCTGCGCCCACCCCTCCACCCATCCACTCTAGCACAAGCAAAGCATCTTTCTCCCTTGGCCTCCCCTACCCTAACCCCTTTTTCTCTCTACACATCTGAACTAAGCCTGATTCTTTTGTTACATACTAAGGGTTTAATTTCATAAGAATGCTCTCAAGGAGTCAAGGGGAATCTTTCCGCCAGAGCAGTAGCAGGTGCAACCTTTTATCACGTAACCCTGCCTACCTAGGCCTATTTCTATGGCTTGAATGCATAGGAACAAGGCGTCCATGTTGAAGAAACCTCTCATGTTCATGCCAGGCATCATGGAACTAAATACACAGAGGCTTTGCTTCATCCTGGGTGGGCCCCATCATGTGACCTCTGAATTCATCTTTTGGGGAGCCTTCTCTGGTGTGGAGGATGCTGCCAGGGAGTACGTCTCCCATAGAATGTCCTTCACCACAGGAACACAGCTCTGATAACTCCCAGGCCATCTGCCTGAGGTTCTCCCGCATCTGCCTCTTCCCATACTCCTCCATAGTCCTACACCCCCACAATTCCACTGTATACTTTCCTGGTTGTCAGGGCTCCCTGAAAAGCATGTAGGCTTCCATGCCATCAGACACTGTGCTTGTCTGATGGGGTAGGAAGTACCTTGAGACCACCTATGCCTCCCTTTCTGTTTTTGGAGCATGTCGGAATGTATTTTCCTGTTTCACAATGAAAAATAAAAACAAAACCCAAGCCCTGGGTAAAGTGACAGCGTCAGTCACAAGGTTTTAGAACAGGGCTCCCCTAACTTCACACTAAGAACCCCTTCTCCTGGGGGGGGCCCAACAGTTGGTCTCTCCCTAAACAACTGCACACAGCCTCCAAAGGGAAGCTTCAACACTGGGTACGCTTGGTTGGCTCAGTGCTCCCACACTATGCACTGTCTGGGGATACGGAGTGGTATACTGCACGTTTTAAGTAAGCGGATAACATGCATTCCTAGGATCTGAGGGAGGCTGGGAATTCTCTTCAACAATAACCACCTTCCTTCCTGGAAACCTGGCATCAGGCCAGGAGGGAAGGCATCCTCGAAGAATTGGAAATGCCTCCTATCCCCTCAGGACCTAAGATAAGACGAGCTGGAGGAGAACTGGAGGAAAACAGGAAAATGTGTTTTGCTGAGAGGAGCCAGGGCCTGATGGGAAGGCTACACCTACTCTCCTTCAAATTAAGTCACTTTATTTCTATTTCTGGTGTGTGAAAACAAAATGCCACAGGCTGACCACAATGCTCTCCAAGTTGTTTTCATCCTTTAAGAAAAATGAAATACGTGTCACTAGCATATGCAAATTTTCTAGATGCAAAAATGTACTTTACATAATTTATAAAATACACTAAGCGATTTACTCCTACTCAGAAGATTGAAATGACACAAGGAATGTAAGTAGATACCCTAAAGTCTCTTTTCTGGCAACTTCAGCCTCCCTAGACAACACCCAGGCCACCAAACTCATGCTCCAAGCCTGAACTGCAAGCTGTAACCAGTGGAGCCAGTGGAACTTAACACCACCCAAAACAAACTGCGCCCAAGGACAGCCCATTCCTTTCCAAACCATAACAACAGTTAAGGCAGCTTGCTCAAGCCAAGCTCACACCACTCAGTGTGTCGGCTGCACTCCCAAGTTTGCTGGCTTTTTAGCGGACATAATTGTACACTTTACAGTGTAAATTCCCCTCCTTAGAGTGTAAAGTTATCTCTTTTACCAAGGATCAAAGATTCATATGAGAAATACACATGCACGCTCACACACACACAGACAAACACACACACATACTACCACACATATTCATATACATACACACAGGTACATACACACATGTACATTTACATACACACAGGTACACACACCACACACATGTACATATATACATGTGTACATACACACACACATACCATATACTCATCACACACATACCAGACACAGACACATAAACACACACACATACACACACCACACCATACACTACCACCACACATGTTCACATACGTACAGACAGGTACACACACATACCAAACACACAAGAACATGTACATACACATGTACATGCACATACACACATACTATATACCCATCACACACTCACTAGACACACATACAAGACCCACATACATACCAGACACAGAGACACAGAGACACAGAGACACACACACACACACACACACACACACACACACGCACGGGGCGGGGGGAGCAGAAGCAAATGGATTATTATTCAAAATAAACAGGTTTGTATAATTATATTATTCTTTTTAATGACTTAAAAACTCCAGCGACTATTTGTTGTGCAAAGAGAAGACCCCAACATCCGGGTATTAAAAATCTGGGCAGAGCAGCAAGCACTTGTAATCCTAACAATGGGAAGGGGTGGAGGCTAAAGGATCCCAGGGCTGGCTAGCTAGCCGACCTAGCCAAATCAGCAAGCTTCAGGCTCAGTGAGATGCTGCCTCAAAAAGGAAAAAACAAAACTAAACTAAACTAAAATGGAGAGAGATTGAGGAAAGACACCCCATGTCGACTTTTGTCTTCCACACAAACATGCACACACAGCTACACACAAACAAACACATAAAAGACAACTTAAAAATTTAAGAACCTGCCGGGTGGTGGTGGTGCACGCCTTTAATCCCAGCACTTGGGAGTTCGAGGCCAGCCTGGTCTACAAAGTGAGTTCCAGGACAGCCAGGGCTACACGAAGAAACCCTGTCTCGAAAAGCCACACACACACACACACACACACAAAAACAAAAAAAAAACAAAAAACCTTCCCCCATCCCAACTCCTCTGTTAATTAGTATCCTAGTATGAAACTAGAGACAGTTCAATTCATTTTCAATTGCCAGACCTATAGCCACACAGCCTGCAACATTCGATAGACCAAGCTAACCAACCACACAGGGACCATATCACCAGATACCACCCCCAGTTCATCCTTCATCCTCTGAAATGGACAGAAGGGTATTGGCACAGCGGGATTAAACAAATCATTTTACTAGCAGAGTCGGTGACTAGGAGAGAGCAACACCACCACAGTTGACCTAAACTGGGGTAGCGGCGGCATCTCGCTTGACATTCAGAATATGAAATTCGGGAACATCTAGGACAACATTGTGTGCAGCCTAGGTGAGAGGACTTCATCTCCCAGTTCTTTTGCCAAACCACAAAAGGTGAGAAAAGATTTGCTTCCTCTGTCATTAAGCCTGCATGGGACTCTGAACCACCGGAGGGCAATGCTCCCCACACCTCCATTGAGTCATCCAGAGAAGCCTGTCACCTGTGAGAGCTCTCTCTGGGTCTGGAGGGCATGGGGGTGGTGGTGGTAATAGCTGAATCAGATCTAAGAGGCAGAGAGGGTTCTTTGAAGGCGGATTAGAATGAAGTGCCTATTGGCTACTGGAGGCATGCTGAATGAGACAGCTCAGTTCCTTACCCCCACAGAGCCCCCTTCCTGGCTGGACCAGAATGCTGCTGGGGCTCCATAAACAGCCTCTACACAGCTGCACTCCTTCATATCTGTGATGGTTTGCATATGGTTGGCCCAGGGAGTGGCACTATTAGGAGGTGTGGCCTCGTCGAAGTAGGTGTGTCACTGTGAGAATGGGTTCAAGACCTTCACGTTAGCTGCCTGGAAGTCAGTCTTCCACTAGCAGCCTTCAGATGAAGATGCAGAACTCTCAGCTCCTCCTGCACCATGCCTGCCTAGATGTTGCCATGCTCCCACCTTGATGATGATGGACTGAACCTCTGAACCTGTAAGCCAGCCCCAAATATATGTTGTCCTTATAAGACTTGCTGTGGTCATGGTGTCTGTTCACAGAAGTAAAGCTCTAACTAAGACAACATCTCAGCTCATTTCAGTCCTTTGAGTTCCTGACTCTAAAGGGGGGAGTTGCACTCCTTGGCTGGGCCCAAGAAGAAAAGCAAGACATTTAATGATAATCTCTTGCTTCCTGTGCAACTAGGAAAATAAACCAGGAGATGGGAGGACGTCAACAGAGAGGTGGGCAAGATAATCACACAAGAAGCAACTAAGGAAGCACCTCTTTGCTGTGCTGGGGCTGCCCTGCAGAGAACCATGGGCTAGGGGACTAAACAAAAAATTACTGCCTCCCATCTGGAGGTAGTAGTTTAAGATCTGAGGGCCTGGATGACCTTGTGACATGTCTCCACCCAGGCTTCTGCTGGCCTCAGAAGTGCCGCTGCTCACCGTGACAATGCCTGTGTCCCTTTTTTTTTTTTTTTTTTTTTGGTTTTTCGAGACAGGGTTTCTCTGTGTAGCCCTGGCTGTCCTGGAACTCACTCTGTAGACCAGGCTGGCCTCGAACTCAGAAATCCGCCTGCCTCTGCCTCCCAAGTGCTGGGATTAAAGGCGTGCGCCACCACCGCCCGGCTCCTGTGTCCCTTACACCATCTTCTCTGTGCACATCTTTCTCTGTGTCCATATATTTTTCCAAAAGAACACCAGCCATATGGGACCAGGGCCCACCACGTCTCCATCAGCTGCAAAGCTGCTGTTTCCAAACAAGGCGAGAGTCACAGGCAATCACCATCGGCCTGGCTCGTAATACCAAGCTGGCTCATCCCCACACTGGAGGCCTTTCTTTCTGCCCAGTTCCTTTCCACTGTCTACACTCTACTCAGGCTCCATGAGGAAAGATTTGAAACATCCCATCACCGCTAACCCCAGGGCCCTAGCCTGTTGCCCACCTTGGAAGATGCAGTTGATCAGTCAAGCGATGGATCAACCAGTCATTGGTCTTCCTGCATCTCCTATTATTTCCTATTCTGCCCTTTTCTGTGCCCTACACTGGGCTGTTTCCTGCTTAGTTTTGTTTGGTGTTTAGAATTTTTTTTTCCAGCTTACAAAAATATATATTTGTTAAAAAAAAAAGATTTATAAATAATTTTAAAATATCACCTCTCATTATAACTCCTAAAATCGCACTTCCACTGAATTATCTCCAAAATACATTTATGAAGCTGGTGCTGGAGGATGTCCACAGTTTCACATTATGGTACCTCGTAGTTTACCTCACAGTGCACTTAGTGAGTACCAACGGCTTACAGCCACTGCTGAGCACCAATGTATATACTCCTGCTCTCCTACAGGCCTCTGGGACTGCTTCTTAGGACTTCATTCATTCCCACGGCAGCTTCATGGCACAGAGAGGCTACCATGGATCCGGGGCATGTGCCCTGAATCCATGCTCTAAAAAATAACCCCATATTCCTATATTAAAGGTATTTGGTGATAGCATTTAGAAAATGATGGGGACTAGTTGAAGTCACGAAGGAGGGCAAGGTTCCCGTGTGGCTTTGGAAGACAAGGAGACTAGAGCTGAGAAAGTTTCTTCTGAATCACCAACACCATGTCCTTCAACTTCCTACCTCCAGAACTGTGGAGCTACATAAACTTCTTTGCTTTATAAATACCCCAGCCTGCAGCATTCAGACACAGCAACAGATGAATTTAGACAAAGCTAAGACAGTGTGGCCATGACAGCGTTGATAATTCTGTCTCCTTTGCAAGTTCGGCTGCCTATCTATACTGGGTTTACCCTTTCTTGTCTTAATAACACACACACACACACAAATGCACCACGCACAGGCACCCCATAGTTTAATACCTGGCTTGTGGTACAGCTTCAGGAACACTGTATAGAAACTCATCTTACACAGTGGGACTGAGCTATCCTTTGCTCTGCACCATTCTGTGTGTACCTGTAATCCAACTGTGCCTCAGTTTACCATGATTTGGGTCTAAAAGTTTCCATGAGATGGGATTCTCAGCACAGTCAATATTCCACCCCTGCCTCCACATCTGTTTAGTCAAATGCCCTCCAGGTGTGCCTTCCTGAATAAACTCCAATACCTGGCTGTTATTGGAGGGTTTTGGAGTGTAGCTCAGTCAGTGGTCTGCCAGGCATGAAGCTCTGGGTTCCAGCCCCACCAATAACTAAATAGGTCGTAGAGGCTCATGCCTGTAATCCCGGCATTTGGGAGACGGAACCAAGAGGATCAGAACAGAAAAGCTGTCTTTGCCTAGGATACATGAAACCCTGTCTAAAAACAACTAAAACACACACAACAACCAAAATACCGGCTGAGCTGGGGCAGGCACCTTGTGACCACCTGGGGCCTGAGACAAGGGACAGACTTGCCTGAGTTAGACCTAGCAGATGCTTTAAGAACAGGCTCTTTGAGAAGCTCCCATAAAGCGTGGTATTTGCATATCTCAAGAAGCAGATGAAAATTGTTTGGAAATCTCAGATCTTTTACCTGCTAGGTGGCTTTAAAGCCACTCCAGTTTCATGTCTCACGAACTGTTCTTATTAAAAGGCAGCTAGCTGTATGGCTAGACCAGCAATGGGTATACAGGCTCAGAGTTAATGCCAGCCAACACCAGAAAGCCATAGCAAACACAACGACCTGAACAGAGACTAGCTAGCCCCTTGACGCCTCTCTCTTTCTACAGCCCTGTGGAGCGTGATCTCACAAGTTCCCCTTCAAGGGCACGGCTAGTCATGCAAACAGCCGCATGTGCCTAGCCCATGTGTAATCGGACTTCTCACACCCACCTGTTCCAGGCTTCTCGAAACTCTCTGCTCAGGGCTCCGGGGACTAGCAGTAAGTAGATGAGGGTCAAACACATGCTTCAGGAAAGGGCTTTGTCTTAATGTCTGTATTAGTCTGGATTCTCTAGAGAAGCAGAACTAACGAAGTGAATACACGTGTATAAAAAGGGAATTCATTAGAGTGGCTTACAGGCTGTGGTCCAGCTAAACAACAACAGTGGTCTCCCAACAGTAAATCCAAGAATCCAGTAGTTGTTCAGTCTACAGGGCTGGGTGTCTCAGCTGGTCTTCAGTACACGACAGAATTCCTGAAGAAGTGAGTAGGCTCGAAGAACAGCAAACAAGCAAAGAGGGAAAACCTGCCTTCTTCCATGAGCTTATATAGAAGGTGTGGTCCAGATTTACGGTGGGTCTTCCCACCTCAAGTGATATAGATTAAAGGTGGGCCTTTCTACCTCACGTGATCCAATTAACCAAAAATCCCTCACAGGTGTGCCCATAAGTTTGCGTTTTGTTAGTTCAGTCTAGATGTAGTCAAGTTGGCAACCAAGAATAACCATCACAGTACCTATCAGACAACCTGTCTCCGAATTGTAAACTGGCCTACAATTGGGCAAACTAGGGTGGGTGGGGTGCCCCAGAGGTACCTTTCAAGTATTCCTCAACAACAGGTGCGAGTCTTTGGTGAAGTCTGGGTCCCTGATGGGATTTCTGGGAGGAAAGAGCACCTGCCTTCCATAGTTGTGACTTTCCACCCACTGACCATCTGTTGCCTGGTGACAGATATCCCTTAGGTAGGACAGAACAGGATGATGCCTTTAACCATCTGGCCTCAGAGTCCCTGACAGGGAAAGCACTCCCTGGCACAAGGGGGCCTTGTCCAAGGGCAGTAGTTCTCAACCTGTGGGTCTCAACCCCTTAGCGGGGCATCAAGCAACTGGAAAACACAGATATTTACACTACAATTCGTTACAGTAGCAAAATTACAGTATTAAGTGGCGACAAAAATACTTTTATGATTGGGGGTAAGCATAGCATGAGGAAGTCATTATATATTATTATATTATATATTATAAGGTTGCAATGTTAGGACAGCTAGCTGAGAACCGCTGTCCTAGGGCCTAGTGTGGGTACAAGTGACACAGTCCACCGTATCCAGGTGGCCTTGGCACATCAGACAGCAGCCTGGGGAACAACACCTAGGGAAAGGGGTTAGCCTTGAAGCCCTAAACAAATCTTGATTGGGACTAGCCAAACAATGTGGTCCCTAGCCGGGCTGCAACACAGGGAATAGGGTGTGGTGTGTGTGTGTGAGTGTGGTTCCTCCCCAGCTCCATCTCTTGGATTCTGGACAGCCTCTTCCTTTCCCTAGTTCCCCACAGGCCTCTCCAGAGGCCCCCTTCTCACAGAGGGACTGCCCTCTCTGGGATCTAGATAATCCTACCTCCAACCCCTGTATATACACTGCTGGGTGTATACACCATAGGTGGTGGGGCTCTAGCTGAGTCCCTGGAAAGCAAGCCTGTGTCTGGTCCTCCACTCCCCTCTCACGAGCTCCCTCCCTTCCCCACACACTGGCCAGGGCTGCTTGCTCATGGAGCTGCCTGCCTGGCTTCCAGCTAGGTTGGTGTCCAGGTGATCTCGTCATGAACTCCACACAGCATCGGCTCACGAGCCTCCTTTCAGCAACACTAGCTAGCATCTGCTTGAGCAAGGGATGGGTGTGGGCCTGGCCTGGCAGGGCTACAGTTTTCTGGTGTCACTCAGCCTGGCTCCATCGACAAGCCTGAGGAAGCGACAGTCTTTAGCTGAGTCCCACTTCCCCAAATGGGAAAAGAGGGTGGGTGCTGGGGAGCTGTGTGAGTACTGTAAGCACCAGCCATGCTCAGAATTCACACATCGGCAACACCGAGGAAGACACCACCAATGAATGCACAGGACTTTCCCCTACCGCATCTTACTGTCTCGACCTCAATGGCCCTGGAACACAGACCATGAGCCTACCATGTGCCCTTCCTCAGGTTCCCTAGATGAAGTAGGAAGTGAAAACCCTTAATTAAAAGAAAAGGTTTTGTTTTGCAATTTACTACATTCAATATAACACACAAAGGGCCATTAGTGAGCAGGGGAGAGGAAGTACAGACTCAGGTCTACTCCAGCAGGCCCTCAACAGCCGCACCCGGACATACTTTCCAACATGGCCGACATGGAGGGCCTGCTGGTCTCAGGGTAGGGAAGAGCCTACCCTGCTATGCTGGTAGTGGGAAAGAGACAGAACAGCTAGAAACAGCAGCTACCACAGCTGTCTCCAGGGGTAGAGAAACTGAGCTCCTCTTGTCCCACATTTTGATCCACAGGCCACTGGGCTGCTTCTCTTCTGGGTCCCTCATGTCGTGGAGTCTGCAGAAGTTCTCACTGACACCTCACTGTGATAACCCAAGGAACTCTACTCAGGGGAAGGAACAGGTGACCAGCCCTCCACACAGCCTGAAGATGGGACTCCTTTCAAAACTGTACTCAGGGCTCTGACTGGACGGAAAATCTACTTCCCTCAGGAGGACAAGAACTGACTCTTAGTTCCTACAGTCATCCATTTTGGACAACCCCGCCCCCAGGCACTCCCCCTCACACACACACATACATTAAAACCCAGCCCAGTGTCTTTAGACACTTTCCCTCATATGCAGCCCTTTCTGAGGCTGTGATTGACAAGGTGCCAAGCCCTGACTGCCTCTTTCAGACAGGAATAAGGCAGCTTCTTGCAGGCCTGCTACACCTCCCTGAGGCACACCTTAAGTGTTCATCACTTGTGAGGCAGGAGAAAAGGCCTGTCTCCAGCAGAGCCTGTTCTAGGCCTTTAAATGATACCTGGAGCTTGTTCCAGAACCCATGCTCAACCACTGCCAATCAGCCAGCTATAAACACAAGGACAAGTGATCTTCAGAGGGGAACTTGGGTTGGGGGAACAGTAAGGGGATATAAATAACTTCCTGTGACCATAAACAGCAATAACAATGAATCAAACACTTTATCAGAAACATGGGACTCTTGGTCAAGTGTTTCTTATCATCTGTACATCAAACATACTGAGTTTTTAAAGTTGCCCAAGTAACAAGCCATAGTGGGAAGAGAAAGAAATATTTAACACACCTCCTCGAGCCCCTGCCCCTTGTAGCAAATTCTCTAAAATTTCATCTTAAAATTTACTTATTTATTTTTGGGGCAAGATCTCACATATCCTAGGCTGATTTCGAACCAGCTTTGTAGTTGAGGATGAGCTTACATTCAGGCATCAACACACTCAATTTACAGGAGTGCTCAGGATTTAACCCAGGGTCTCCTGCATGCTGGTCTAGCACTCTACCCAGGGAGACACATCTCTAACCCAACCTGAAACAATTCAGGAAGCATCCGTCCACAGGACCTCATTCTGCATCTTCTATCAGCAATTGTAGGCTTATCACTTGGACCGAGGGTTTCTGTGGCTGGTCAGTGGTCAGCCTGTAAGCAGGTAGGCAGAGTATTTTATTTGGAGTTTATAGAAAGGGCTCAGTGGTTAAGAGCAAGCACTGTTCTAGCAGAGGACCTGGATTAAGTTTCTAGCACCTATATCAGACAGCTCACAGCTACCTGTAACCCTAGTTCCAGGGGACTCCAACAACTCTGGCCTCCATGGGCTCATGAGCTCATGTGAACAAACTTAATATTCAAACACACACATACACACCAAACGATTTTTACTTTTCAATTAAATTGTCTAATTATTTATTATTAAATATTATTACATAATTGCATAATTATTTAATTAAATTTAAAAATACTTTTTTTGGCATCCTAGCACCAGGAGTTGCTTCTCTTCTTCCTCCATTTGTCTCTTCCCTTTGCCTGTGGGAGGGACTCTGTGGGGCTGTGTAAGGCTAACAGCCGGGTAAAACCAGAAGCAGCAGAGCTCACGGACTCTCCTGGGCACACTCAGACTTCCCGGACCCATGTACATGGACATTGAACTTGGCAGCCAGGCCCAAGCGCCGGGTCAGGGCTGAGGATGGAAACATTTTCAATTTTGTTTTATTTCTCCAGTCTTTCTTAAAATAGTAGCTCCATTACAGCCTTCCACGCCGCCTTTTTTTCCCCTCCTGACATTAATAGACCACTAAGTTTTCTGGTTCTGTTGTTGTAGTTTGAAGTCTATAGTGTCAGGAAGAAAAAAAAAAAAAAAACGACAGCAAAAGGTCAGAATAGCCTGTCTCAGCCTCCTTTCCCTAGGCATTAAAAAGCACAGATGCCCTAGAAACTATTGTGCACACTGCAACCCAACTTCTACCCCACTCGTTACAATGTCTTCCTTGTTTGACCTTAAAGGAGTTTGCTCAGTGGGCTCTGTCCTCTGGCAGCACACAGGGTGGGTCTGACATAGGAGCATCTTCTTCTATCTACATAGTGAGGCAATCAAGGAAAAGAAAGGCAAAACATCTTCTACCAATCAGCCCCACCCTAAAGTCAGTTATTCCCCGTGCCCTGCTGCTAAGTCTATTCTGTGCTCTATCTGTCACTGATGTCATCGTGGTCTTGGGTATGTGAGCTTCCTCAGAGTTGCATGCTGCCCTGCACCCCCAGCGACAATGAGCTCAAATATTTAACAGGAAAACGGAAGATGACCAAACTTTGTTAGTGAAATGTAACCAGGGTGCAACCCCCAGGGAAAAAAATGTATCCTGCTTTCTCTTAAAGAATCAGCTGCAAATGACTGGATGCAGATTTTCTTCTTAGCTTGCTTGATTCCTGTGCCAGAAGAAACCATTAAACCCCAAGAACAGGTTTTAGCTTTAACTTGCAGAAAATTCGACAAGGTGTGCCAAACCAACATGGCACAGCGCTCTGCTGATCAAGCTACTACCCAGCCCATGACCCATTGGCTGTAGAACCACAGGCCCAGGAAAGTGTTCTACACGGTCTGGCCTTTTGCCTGGCTGGATAACAATAGCCTTTCAATCAGAGACAGCTAGGAAAACAAGTTGGATTTAAAACTGGCTCTGCTCCCTAACGCTTGCTGGGAGACTCCAGATATGGGGTGCTGTGGAGATGGCAGGGGGGACACAATTCCTAATCAGATGCATCAGATGGAACCCATGAGCCATGCCCAGAATGGCTCACACACCCTGTTAACCACATTCTTTCTCCCTAGGAACCATGCCGTCTCCACATCAGAGCTCATCCCTTCTCAATTCCCACCACGGCAGAAATGACTACACTGCTTGACCTAAAGCCCACGCACAGCTGCTCTCAGGGGAAATGGGGACAGAGCATATGGGACATACCAAGACCTCAAGTCTTCTGTATATTTAGACTGCTTACCCTTAACTCCGCCCACCTCTGAAATGCCACTTGTCTCAAACAGTTAATTATGGATTTGCACTTGGGATTTGTTCTGAGTATTTCAATTTATTTATAAAGACATTAAAAATTCATCTTTCCTTTTAAACTGTTACTCATTTTCATTTCCAGCAGAAACAAGTAGGTGAATCCCTCCCCCACCCCAAATATATCCATGGGCAATCCTGCTCTTAGACACCAAGCCTGAACCTCTTTTCTGACTTACCTCTAAATGAGAACCTGGCTGTTAGCTGTCTGTTTGAAATCTAGATAGGGCTTATGGCAAACAGACATGATCTCAGATTTCAAATTGGTGGATTTTTTAAATAACCTGAAGAATATGCAAGTCTAAATGGGATTTTTCTTTTAAAAAAACCAAAAAAAACAAAAAAACTACAACTAACATTGCTTTGTTAAACCCAGTTTTATATAGCTAACTTAACTTTCCCCTCTGCTGCAGTGTGGGAAAGTATTTAAAAACAAAAATGTAACATTCATCTCAGTCAGTTATCTTCTCTCCCTTAATTATGCCAAGCCTTTCCTCTTCCCACAGCTATGATTCTTTCTACCTTCTGCTTTCTGTGCCCAGCCCTGACAAACATTTCCTTTTCCTATACCGCTGTGGATGCCCAAATACTAGAACCACATTAGAATAAAGTGGGTGACACAGGAAGGCACGTTCTGTGTCGGGCTTAATGGATGTTTGGTGGCAGTAAACCATAGATAATGAATTAAAGACTTCTAGTTGAATGATTTTGTGAACATTCTTCACATATTAAAAAAAAAAAAAAGGCCTCAAATGCAACCATCAAACAAAAATAGTATCAAACCCACTTACGAATTCTGAGTCAGTAGAGGAAATCGTGAATAAGATTGTTGCTGCAACTTTTTTTCCTCATAAGAATTTTTGAATTTACAAAATAAGGCACAAAAAGGATGCTGGGATTGCAAGATGGTTGACTGGAAGAGCTGGAAGTGTTTTTCTCTACACCAGAAGGAAGGAGACAGGGAACAAATAGCTGTTCTCAAGTGTTTCAGGCAGAACACCAGAGTCCTGTGGAGATATGGCGGAGCACAGAACAGGGCCACCCAATTGTCTTATAAGGGGACTGAGTCTCATAACTTAACCTTTCTTTCAAATATCCAAGAGATTCTCCCTACAGTAAGAGGGACTTTGCTCAGTAAGCAAACAGCCTCAAGACATAGGCACTGGCTGCTGGAAGTTCATGAAGCCTTTCTAAGTCATGCCCCTGCAAAGGAGCTGTTGAGTATCCACAGTGCTGCATGGCTCTACAGGATAGCCAGCCATATACCATGCTGCAAAACGCCCAGCAGGGTCCTGTGAAACAAGCAGGCAGCTGTCTTCCACGCTACTTCATCTTGGCCCTTAAACCTGCCAGGTGGCCCTGGTGCACTCCCACACCCCAGGAAGCAGCCTGCTGGCCTTGTAGAGTGGTTCAGTCCACAGAGCCCCCTGGGAAGCAGACAGGTGGGTGTGTCTCCCCAC
The DNA here is from genome assembly GCF_011762505.2 of Arvicanthis niloticus. Lineage (NCBI taxonomy): Eukaryota > Metazoa > Chordata > Mammalia > Rodentia > Muridae > Arvicanthis > Arvicanthis niloticus. Next base: position 8,127,166 of record NC_133436.1, on the reverse strand, counting down.
ACTTTCCCCACAGGAAGCAACTGAGAGGCTTCCTAAGCAGCTCAGCCCACAGAGACACCTGGGGAGCAGGCAGGTGGTCCTACTCCCCTAGCTTTGAACCCTGTGAACAACTAGTGTTGGGGGCCGACTTTTAGCAGAAAGCGGCTATCAGCTTTGCAGCCATCTTGAGCCATATACCCTGACATGAGACTTGGATTACAATAGCCTACAACAGCTGAGCACACTCTGATAATCTTGGTTTAGATACCTTGAGATTAAAGGTGTGTGAGATTAAAGGTGTGTGAGATTAAAGGTGTGTGAGATTAAAGGTGCATGAGATTAAAGGTGTGTGACTTAAGAGTATGACTTAGAAGTATAGAGATCAGAGTTAGAGACAAGACCTAAGGGCATGATTAAAGGTGTAACTTAGAGGCGTGGCTTAGAAGTGAGACATATAAAAGGCAGAGACAGAACAGATCAGAATCAGACTGAGATCAGAGAACCAGACACATCAGACATTAGGTAGAAGACACTTGGCTCCAGACAGAATCAGACACATCAGACATTAGGGAGACACAGAGGAGAAAACCAGACACAGCAGAGAGAAGACAGGTAGCAGGCACTTGGAAGAGAACTTGGAAGAAGTAACTTGGAACTTGGAGGGACTAGGAACTAGGGACTAGGCACTAGGAACTCAAGACTTAGGACTTAAACTGAAGAATAAATGGGATTGAATTACACTCTGTCTGGTCTGCATTCTTCGAGTCCGTCCTCACTCTCGCTCTTGCTGAACCCCAACCCGAGGACCGGAGCGGCAGCTTGGGCCAGGATACAGTGGCCGCCCAAACGTGGGTCGGCCCGGGCCTCAACATTTTGCTTGGGCTGCAACATTTTTTGGCCGCCCCAACGTGGGGCTAGTGTGGACCCCAACAAACTAGTCAGCCTGCCAGGAGTTGGATCTACTACCATGTATTGTGGGAGGGAAGCAAAGCTGTGCTATGCCTGGAAGTTATCCAGCCTTCCTTGAGTCTCTTGTCTCACCTAGACACCAGGGAGCAGATAGGAAGCCCTTCCCAAACAGGCTGCCAATCCCTTTTCCCCACACCCTTACCCCCACTGAAATGTTCTGCAAACACACCTTTATAGCTCAGACAGAGACAGAAAACCATTCTGGCCATCAGTAAAATGTACACTAAAATGCACACAACCCCCAACATTACACACCACCTATGTGTGCTTACTGAGCCCAAAGCCAAGTATCACTATAGCCAGGGCAGTCAGCGAACCTGTTCTACATAAATGCTACATCCCAGAGAAATCCCACAAACCCCTGTAGCTTAGGTTCTGTGTCATACACACATACTGCCAACATGTATCACAGCTGATGAAGCTACACAAGTAACTACTATGCCAACCTCAGAACAAGGCCAACATAGCCTCCTTGAGCTATATCCAGACACATAGCTGCAAGAGAGTCTTGTTACTATGGAAGCCATTCTACAAAACTGGCAGAGATAACTGGTTGACCAGATGTGCAAATGGCAATGTAGAGACACAAAGCAAAGAAACATGATAAGAGAGACTATGATGTCTCACAAGAAACATGTCAATTCTTTTTCCAGTACACCAGGAAGAAAAAGTGATGAATTGAGGAAAAAGAATTCAAAAGAAGAGTTACAAAGAAGCCCACAGCTGATGAAGCTACACAAGTAACCACTATACCAACCTCAGAACAAGGCCAACATAGCCTCCTTGAGCTATATCCAGACACATAGCTGCAAGAGTCTTGTTACTATGGAAGCCATTCTACAAAACTGGCAGAGATAACTGGTTGACCAGATGTGCAAATGACAATGTAGAGACACAAAGCAAAGAAACATGATAAGAGAGACTATGATGTCTCACAAGAAACATGTCAATTCTTTTTCCAGTACACCAGGAAGAAAAAGTGATGAATTGAGTAAAAAGAATTCAAAAGAAGAGTTACAAAGAAGCCCAGTGAGGTACAAGAGAACACAGACAACACATGAAATAAGAATCACAGCTTGTGTTCTGGGTGATGAACCCAGCGGGGATTGAAAGCTTCAAAACTCTGCAGCTGAAGAGTTCAGTCAATGAACTAAAGAGCAAGCAAGCAAAAGAAGCAAATGGACAAACCAGTGGATAGCCTGAGCAGCAGACAAGAGCAAGCAGAAGAATCTGTTCACCTAAAAAAAAAGATCTTTAGATGTAACCGAGTTAGACAAAGATGAAGTCATATGGGACCATTGTGAGATCAGAAAGCAAATACATATTTTATGAAAGGTGATGTAGACAGAATAAAGAGGAGGCAGAGGGCAGACAATCTATACAATAAAATAGTAAATTTTATTGTATTGGAGCTAAATTTAGAATAGAAGTGGGAGTCCAGATACAGGAGGCTCAAAGGACGTAATGGTATTCTCCAAGGAATATTACAGGCAACTATCATGAGTGCAAAGAAAGAGAGACCTTCAAAAATAGAAAGAAGAGTCACATGTGAAGAAACTCCCAATAGGATGGCAGCAGACTTTTCAGTGACATCATCCAGTGACATCATCTAGCCCAGAAGAAAATGGCTTTCCACATTCCTAAAAGAAACAAATGACAACCAAAGACAGTATACTTGGGCGAGAGAGATGGCTCAGTGGTTAAAAGCAGTTACTGTTCTGAATTCAGAAAATTTTAAATTGCTTGAAATAAATAAAAATGGAAATACAACGTAGAAAACCCTTTTGAGATAGATCGAAAGCTGCACTAAGAGAGAAGGCTTTCAGAACTGAGCATGTATATCAGAAATAGAGGGAAACTTCAGATAATGAAGCCAATGATGCAAACGAAGGAGCTAGAAAAACCAAGACCCAAACAAACCTAAACTTAGCACAAGAGAAGTAGAAAAGATCGGAGAAGAAAGAAACAAAATAAAGAGAATATGAAAGGTGAATGAAACAAAGCTGGGTCTGCTTTTAGTTTTCCAAAACAAACTGATGTTTAGCTACACAAACTGACCAAAGCAGAGAGAAGACCAACATAATAATTAAAAGCAGGAAGGGAAAAAAAGAAATGAGACACTAAACCCAATGCCATAGACACAAAAGGTTCTTAGGGGCTGATAGGAAGAACGAGATGCCAACGACATGGATGACTAGGAAGAAATGCTGGTACGTGTAACCTACCAAGAGTGAACCACAAGAACACAGCAAAGCTGAAAAACAAAATCAATGAATTTCAAGAGGATACCAATAACACAAAGTCTCCTGAGGAAAAAGAGCTTCCAGATGTTGCCCTGTGGAATTTTGTCAAACCTTTAAAGAACTAACACTATTTCTTTCCCTCAAATTACAATAAACAAACAAACAAAAAAAAGAAAGAAAGAAAGAAAGAAAGAAAGAAAGAAAGAAAGAGAGGGAACTCTTCCAAACTTATTCATCAGGCCAAAATTACTGTAATAGCAAAACCAGACAATGACATTGAAATTGAAACTACTAGAAAGAGAGAAAGAGAGTAGAAGAAACTATCAATATCACCTATGAAAATTCTTGATAAAACAATAGCCAACAACAACAAAAAAAATTTTTTTAAAAGATCCAAAAGATTATATACCATGATCAAATGAGTTTTACCTCAGAAATACAATGATAATTTAGCATATTATATTATATTAACTGTAATTTAGCATATACAAATCTATAAACATAATATACCACGTCGATAGAATGAAGGTCAAGAAAACTTAAGGTCGTCTCAAATAGGTATAAAAAAAAGCATTTGATGCAATCCAATAGCACTTCATGATTAAACTGTTTCCACCCCAATTATATATAGAAGGAATGTGCCTTAGGGAAACATTAACTCACTTAGTGCTGAAATTCTTTCCTCTAGGGCAAGAACAGGTAAACAGTCTGTATACTCCAATTTAGCACTGGAAGTCCTACCTCGGGCAGCACAAGTAGGAATCAGGAGCTATAAAGGGGGAGCTAAATTTTCCCTGTTCACAGATGACATGATTTGAGACACAGTGAAAAACTAAAGGTTCCACCAAGACCTAACAAAACAAAACATGCCATGAGACTCATAAAGAAACTCAACACTGATTTAAGATACAAAATCAACACAGGGAAATCAGCAGCAATTTACATCACAAGTGAAATGGCGGGGAGAGAAAGCAGGAAGCAGTATCACTCAAAAGAGCCCCAAATCACAAAATACTCAAGAACAAACTTAACCAAGGAACTGCTTGATCTCTACAATAAAGACTACAAAACACTGAGAAAAGAAATTAAAGGGGGTGGGGCTGAGGGGTACCTCAGCGGCACAGTGCTTATGTGGCATGCCAGAAGCCTTTAGTCAGCACCACCAAAAAAGGAAATAAAAGGTAGAGAGGGGCTGGAACACACACCACACACACACATACACACACACACACATACACACACACACACACACACTTGTGTGCATACACAGAGAAAGGCATTCAATGTTCAAGAAAGACGTAATATTGTTAAAATGTCTATACTACCCAAACAAAATCTACAGATTTAATATAGCCCTCCCCCCCCCAAAAAAAAAACCCCAAAAAACAAAACAACAACAACAACAACAAAAACCCACCTCAGTTAAAAGTTGTATGGAACCACAAGAGACACTTGGTAGCCAAAGCAATTCTGAGTGAAGGGACAGAGCCCGGGGCATAACATCTGACTTTAAATACCCCACAAAGCCACTGAAACCAAAGCAGCGTGGTATAGACAAAAGAGAACCATACGCCAATAGGAAGAGAAGGGAGAGCTCGGGAATAAAAACATATTTACAGCCACTGACTGGTAACCAAGGCATACGTCAGAGAAAACAGTCTCCTACACTGTTGACATTCAGAAAACTGGGTATCCAGATTCAGGAGAATGAAACCACCACATGTCTCCCCATGTGAGAAGTCAACTTGGACCAGACACTTAAATGCCAGAGCAGAAACTATAAAATTACTAGAAGAAAGCAGAGAGGAAAGGTTTTGTGACCTGGGGTGTCCAGGCAAGGAACACAC